>NC_133769.1:331531919-331593178 GCF_003597395.2 Chelonoidis abingdonii
CAGAATCCTCTCCCCATATAGCTATCAGATCCAGTACCTCCCGTGCGGTCCATGCTGGAGCTCTTTTTCGATTCTCCGAAGACTGCATTGTTACCTGTGCTGATGAGCTCTGCGTGGTCACCTGTGCTGGTGAGCTCTTCACGCTGGCCAAACAGGAAATGAAATTCAAAAGTTCACGGGGCTTTTCCTGTCTACCTGGCCAGTGCATCAGAGTTCAGATTGCTTTCCAGAGCAGTCACAGTGGTGCACTGTGGGATACCACCCAGAGGCCAATACCGTCGATTTGCAGCCACACTAACCCTAATCTGACATGGCAATACCAATTTCAGCGCTACTCGTCTCGTCGGGGAGGAGTACAGAAACCAGTTTAAAAAGCCCTTTATATCGATATAAAGGTCCTCGTTGTTGGACAGGTGCAGGGTTAAATCAGTTTAACGCTTCTAAAATCGGTTTAAACGCGCAGTGTAGACCAGGCCTAAGCAGGCACACCTACAGGGCCTTATTCCTGACAACAATTTTCTGCAAAATAGGTCAAGTCTTTTGGGATTCTTGTCCTTAGGGGTACTCTGACTCAACTTAGATTTTTCTTGTACTGCTAACATGACTAAAGATCTTGGGGTTAGGGTAAATACAGAAGTACTGAATCCTCATTGGAGGGACCCAATACTGCTTTCCTACCTGTTTTGCAGTGGTGTTATTGTGGCCAGCATCTGTGCAATCCAGACCAGTAAGGGGTTGTATCACAATCTGCCCTGTAACCATGGGTGCTGTAAATGTTTTGCTGCTGTGGCTCACAGCCCAGACACCAACAGTCAACAGACAAGCATGTAGTCCCTTGAGTGTCTTTGTGCTTTGCAGCTGCAGTTCAGCACTCTGATCCCAGCTGCCTGCCTACAATTCCAAAAGCCCCACTCTAGCTTTGATCACCCAATTACCTTATGTAGAGCCCAATCCTCTCCTCCAAATTTCTCCCAAATTGTCTGCCCGGTAGCGTCCAGGCCTCTCCTAGTGCACATAGAGAGGTTATTAAGTTTGCAGATTCCTTTAAAGAAATAGTACATCTGCAGCTTACTACTTTACTAGAGTTAAACACTCTTTTAATCAAAGCACTGATTTGGTTTATAGTGAAAAGTAAAATACATTTATTAAACAATATTAATAGGTTAAGTGATACCAAGTAGAAGGAATAAACATTAGAAAGGGTTACAAACAAAAAAGGGTATTCTCAGACTAAAACTTAATTTCAGCCAGTTACAATCTTTGCCTAAGCAGGTTTCTCACCTAAAATTAATTTCCAGGGACTTCAATCCCCTTGGTTGAAGAACCCATCTTTCTACGATCTATGTAGTACCTCAAGTGATGAATAAATTAGGAGTTCTCTGCCCCTTCCTTTATAGTCCAGTAAACCTTTGAAAACCCTCTTTCTCAAAAGTCATTGACATTGATTCAATAGGTAGGCAGGCTTCTTGGCAGTGCTGTCTCCATCACCTAGCAAGACTGTTAAGAGGTCATCTTTCCCCACTTGCATTCATGATGGCTTTGTTTACCTTGCATGTAAATATGCCTATGTTACCTTTGCATGAGGACCAAGCTGGTCAGACAAACAAATACATAGTCCTTTGTGATCTGGACAAGCTAACTCCCCAACTATCTTGTGCGCTTTGATAATTTTGTTTACTGCATATGTAAATTGCAATTTCATTGCCAGTGCTTAACCCTGCTTCATTTGTACTGAAGACTTGGGCAGACTTGTTCTCTACTTCGTTCAAATACAGACTTTAAAACATAATATCAGAGAATGTAGATAACTCAACATATAATATTAATACACACATTCCACAATTATATTAATCACTAGTGTGTCATTAGTTTTCCAATGATATATTGCATAACACCTTTTAGATACAGATCATGACACCAATGAGTACACTGGTCAAGCCATCTGAAACTCACTACTAGATACCAGGGAGCCCCTTGCCCTTTGGCCTTGAGATGCTCTTAGGGTCACAGTGTTATTGTGGCAGGCATCTGTGACAAGGCCTTAGCCAGTTCAACAAGTCCCTCATTTATCAGAAGGGTGATGTTGCCTGGAACAGAAACTGGCAAGGTGTCAAACACTTTGGAGATTTCTCCAATGTGACCAACATCTCTATTGCCAGAATTTTGGCAATCCTCACAAGGAGCTCCTAGAATGACTTAATCATTTGGTACTATTACTGGTTCCAAAGATATTACTTCATCAGGTGAGGAACATGAGAGGTCCTCTGGTGATGATACAAGGCAACGTTGTGGCTCTATTTTTGTTTTTTCCTGGTACTCCGGTGTAGGTCATCTGTCCAAAAACACAGATGGGGAGAATTACCTCTTTTTCTTTCGTGAGTGCAGTGGACACTGGCATCTTGATTCATGAAATGGTGGACCCCACTATCCCAATGGAGCCAGGATGTTACACCATAGGAATACGTCTAACTTGTTTAGAACTAGCCAGTCCAGTGCCATTCTCGATGAGACAATAGATACTGAGTTGTTTAGGGAAAGCTGATAGGGTCTTTCTATGGTGCTGTTGACTGACCTCAAAAGAGAGGACTCTTTGTTCTAAGATGGGAAGAAGTGAGGAGAAATAGACCTCTTCTAGGAGTACCGCTTAAGTATATGGTGCTCTTGGTACAGCAGTCTATACCAGTGCTCTTTTAGCACTGAAGATGGTCCTAGTCCTGGTTCACTCAGGGCTGTATCCTCTGCTGCAGGAATTGAAGGCTAGCCAATTATTACCCTCATTTTGTTTTTGTGCACTTGACTTTTCCTTCCTAAATGTAGTACTTTGCACTTGTCTTCACTGAATTTCATCTTGTTCATTTCCAAACCAAATTCTCCCAATTTATTCAACGTCTTTTGAATTCATCCTGTCCTCCAAATGCTTCCAATCCCTCTCAGCTTGGTGTCATCCAGAAATTTTAATAAATACACTTTCCACTCCATTTATCAAGTCATTTATTAAAATTTGAATAGTACAGACCCAGGACAAATTCTTGTGAAACCACACAGATACATGCTCCCTGTTTGACAGTTGAACCACTGATAATTACTCTTTAATAATGTATACAATGAGTCAAATATTTGACTATATCATGTCATAAGTTGTCATGGTCATTATGAAATGATGTAATTAACTTGAAACATTTCAACTTTGAATATTATAAACCATAATTCTGAAATATTGCAAATATTACATATTTTAATACATATTAAAGCATATTTTGCATGTAATATAATATATTTAATTATTAATTTTATATTTTAGACTGTATACATTGGTAATGGATTTAAATTGGTATTATTTAATTGTTATTCCAATTTATAACTGTTTTGTATAGGTAGTTCAATTGATTTGGTATAATATAAAAAAAAAAAATAAAAACAAATATTAAAAATTAAAATGAAATAAACAAATCTCAAACCCAACGGCAGCTTCCTGCTTGCGAGACCGGTAGCCTGGGGCTGATGGACTCAGGTAGTTGTGGTGGCCAGAATGAAAACAACTGGAAGATATCTGTTTCACTATTACAGTTAATTGCAACTGAAGAAATTGAGACACCTGCTGATAGAAGCCAAAAACAAACAACAAAAAAAGCTAATGTAAGCTTAAATTGGACAGGTGTTGGTGGTACACCACATACCACTCATGGGGAGTGGGAGAGCTGAAATTAAAAAAAAGCCTCTATTTACTTAGAGTATGGGGTTTTGGGTAAAAAAAAACAACCACCAAGGCTTGGTTATTTCGATAAGCCATTGACGAAAATTCCTGAGGACTAGGCCCTAGAACATAGATCCAAATATAATACAGTTAGATTCAAGGATCTCAGAAGATCATTAGCCAATCCTTCCAAGTTGACAGGACTCAGGGAAGTCCCATCTATCATCCGCCGTGTGTCAAGCCGGGACCTAAAATCCCCTACGAAATTCCCATCCTCAGGTACTCATTCAGTGTACTACCACCTCTATGGCTGACCAAAGATTGTCTTCTAAATATCACCTGATCTGCGCTGGGGAGGACCATTACTCCTTTGTTCTGCATCTGGTACTAGCTCGAGAAAGTCTGATCCACCTCTCTTTGGACCCCTCTTCAGGTAGTGAAAGCAGCTATCAAATCCCCTACTTTTCTCTTCTGCATGAACACAATCACTGTCTTCAGCCTCCCATAAGTCAGTGTTGTTCAGATCCCTAATCATTTTTGTTGCCGCTCCGCTGGATTCTTTCCATGTTTTCAAACCCTTCTGATAGTATGGGGCCAAAAACGGACACAGTACTCCAGTTAGGGCCTCACCAATGGTCAAATAGAGGAAATGATCATGTCCTGTGATTCTGCTGGAAATGTCCCTACTTATACAGCCTAAAATGCCCGTTAGCTTCTTGGCAACAAGGGCACACTGTTCGACTCATATCCACTCATCCACCAACCTAGGTTCTTTTCTTGCAGGGAACTGTGCCTAGCCATTCAGTCCTAGTCGTAGCAGTGCATGAGGACCAGCACTTTGTCTTTGTTGAACCTCATGAGATTTCTTTTGGCCCAATCCTCTAATTAGTCTAGGTCCTTCTGTATGCTATCTACCTCCACCGTATTCTAACCACTCCTCCCAGTTTAGTGCGACGTGCAAACTTGCTGAGGGTGCAGTCCACATCATCCTCCAGATCATTAATGAAGATATTGAACAAAACCGGCCCCAGGACCGACCCTTGGGGCACTCCGCTTGATAACAGCTGCCAACAGTTGGCATGCCATTCTGCAACAGCCTGTGGAAAAGCATCTGGATGAACTACAAAAGCGGGGCACAATTTTACCTTTGGAGTTCTAGGGATGGGCTGCATCAATTGTATGTATCCCAAAGGGCAATGGCAACATAAGAATTTCCGGGGACTATAAAGTCATATACTCCTGGCTGGAAGTGGATCAATATTCAATTCCTAAAATATAAGATTTATTTGCAAAACTGGAAGAGGGACTGAAGTTTATGAAATAAGACTTGTCCCAAGCCTACCAGCATATGGCATTGCAGTCAGGTTTAAAACAATTGCTGACAGTGAATGGATATAATGGGCTATTTACATTACTGGGAAACCAGTGCACCTGCTGTGTTTAAAAAATGGTAGATCAGTCAATTTTACTTACCATAAGTTTAGTCATAGAAATTAGAGATGTTAAAGAATTATCACCTCTCTAATATTTGCAGGGTATGTCACTGCCAGATTTCTTACAATGTCACTGCCAGATTTCTTACAATAAATTACCTAATTTTTTTGCTGTGGTAAATATATATATTTCTAATATACAATGTTCTAAATATATATATTTCTAAATATACAATGTTTCTTACAATGTCACTGCCAGATTTCTTACAATAAATTACCTAATTTTTTTGCTGTAGTAAATATATATATTTCTAAATATACAACCTAAATTTTCCTTTTCATTCCATTATTCTTAGTTATTCCCTCCTTGTACAATGTTAAATTATAATATATTTGTATCATGCCTCTTCTTAGCCATAACTAATAGAACAATTACTACAATTACTACAACTGTAACGGTTGTTCTTTGGGATGCGCTTGTCAGTGTGGATTCCACTGTAGGTGCTATGCAAGATCAGATTCTTTTGCATAGCTGTGCCTGTTGGGTCTGTGCATACATCTTATGTCTCCTCGTTCTTACAAGTAAGGGCACAAAGGGCAAAGCGGCCACAATCCTCTCTCATTTCCCTCACAATTGGAAGCACATGTTAGCTGAGGATTCTAAAAGCAGGGATGGAGGGCAAGCTGCAGCAGGATCCACACGCATAACCTCTTGAAGAACCACAGTTACTTTATGGTAATTAATCATTCTTTTCTTTTTGAATATGTGTTAGAGTGTAGGTAACTGTAAGCAGTACCCCTTCTGGATGATGAGATGAGAAGTATCAGCTGCATTAGCTGAACAGTGATTGTAGTACTGCTCTCTCAAACTTGGCATCTGCCCTGGCAGCTAAGTTCAACGAATAATGTTTGACAAAAGTCAGTGGGTTATTCCACATCACCTTGTGTGACTCAGAAATTAGCAAGTTCCAGAATCTGGGAGAAGACGTTGCTTGAGCTCTGGTGGAATGAGCACTGATGTTTGGAACTTTGCTTGAGATGCACTGTGTTACCCATTTGGAAATCCAGTATGATGGCCTGGCCTTAGAAGACAGTCTGAATAGCTTGGTCCTGTCAGTGTAGTAAACTAGCATAGTGGATATTTCCAGTGTATATATCTTCTGTCATAAATTAGCCTGGAGCTTTGGGAAGATGACAGGCAAATTGACTGATTAAGACAGAATTTCTAAGACCACCCTGGCAATGAATTTGAAGTGAGGTGTCTGCACCATCATGTTGTGTTTATGAAATGGCAGTAGGGAGAGCCAGCCATGAGTGCTTCATGCTCAGCCTCTCTGTCCTGGCTGAACTGATAGCAACTAGGAAAATGATCTTCAGAATGAGATGATGTAAGGAGCATTCTGAAAGGGGCTCAAAGGGAGGCTCCATTAGTCTCTGCAGCATAATGTTGAGGTCCCTGGCAAGAGTAGGTTCTCTCACCAGCGGCTGAGTGTATAACAAATCTTTGAGGAACTTAAATACCATTGGATGGGAGAATCATAGAATATCAGGATTGGAAAGGACCTCAGTAGATCATCTTGTCTAACCCCCTGGCAGACTTTTGCCCCAGATCCCTAAATGGCCCCTTCAAGTATTGAATTCACAACCCTGGGTTTAGCAGGCTAATGCTCAAACCACTGAGCTATCCCTCCTCCCCAAGACCAAGCCTGACTGGACAGGCAGATGGCACACCAAAATCAATGCAAGGTGACTCTTAATGTAGCTAAACAAAAGGCTGGAATGTTTCAGATGCAGCAAGTAGTTAAGGAGCTATGGTACAGAAGCCTGCATTGAGTCCAGGTCATATTCAACTGCCCATATCAAGAACCTTTTCCATTTTAACAAATAAGCCTTTCTGTATCAGGATCTGCTGGATTTATTTAGAGCAATATCTCTCTGTGGTACTTAACCAGCCAACACTGAGGCTGTTAGATGTAGGGACTTTGGGTCTGGCGTACCTAACTGTGATGTTATGAAATCAGGTCTGGGGAGTTTGGGAGTTGAACCACCACTAGTCATTTTGTGAAGATTCTCAGTGCTGTGTAAAATCCAAATAGAAGCATCTTGTACTGGTAGTGATTTAGTCTTACTATGAATCTCAGGTCCTTTCTGTGAGCTGAGTGGATGATTGCGTAGAAGTATGTGTATTGCAAGCTGAGAACCACGAACAAGTTTTGAACCTGCTGAGGTGGAATGATGAAGTCAAGCATTTCCATCCTGAATCTGAGGTGGCATATATATTTGTTCAGTTTCCTCTGGTCCAGGATAGAGTGAACACCCTCTTTTCTTCTCTGGGATAAGGAAATTTAGGGAGTAGAAGTCTCTTCCCTGAAACCTCCTCAATGGCTTGCAAATGAAGCAATGAAATCACTTCTTTTTGTAATAGGCTTTCATGAGAAAGTTCACTGATTTATATATATATATATATATATATATAGACACACACACACACACACACACTTTTTTAATATCCAAATTGAAGAAGAAAAAATGGAAGGATGAAGGCCATATTTCTTCACTAATTTAGTGGAAAAGAACAAGTTTGAAGCTCTATGAAGTAAAGACATGGACACTTGCTGGGTTCCATCTTCTGGAGTAAGAAGGAACTAAGGGAGTGTCGTGGCCAGTCTGTCTTTTATGCCTCTTCTATGGAAGCACGAGGTGGCACTGAGTGCACGTGTAGCCCAAAAGGACACTGATATTCAAAAGAATCTGATCTTACACATAATAAGGCACATGGGCACCTGTAGTGGCATCCATATTGGTACATACTTGAAGAACAAGGATATACTATCATACTTACTTCTTAATTTTTCCTCATAAATAAATCCTTCTAATCCTGGATAATTTTGTTGCTCTTTTAGTATTACCCTCCATCTTTTAAATGTTTGTGATATTGAGGTGGCCAAAACATAGCGTAAAATATTCTAGAGTCTTTCTCATAGAAACTTATATGGTAAGTCTACACTGAATCTCAGAGAGAGTCTCCCAGTCCAGAGCCACCGACTCGCATTAGCAGGGCTTGTACTAGTGCTTGACAGCCTTAGCTACAGCCTTAGCCACAACATCAAAGAAATGTCTACACAGCCATTTTCAATACTCTAGCACAAGCTCAGCTAACACAGGTCTGTGGGCCTGGACTGTGAGGCTCACTCCCAGATGCAGTGTAGACAAACCCTAAAAAGTGCTTATCACCTACCTATTGTGCAACATGATGCCTCTGTGCATACAGCTAGACATTACATTGGTTTTTCTTTCTACCATCCCAGACCACAAGCTCAGATCAAATCTGCTCTCCTTTATGACTTTTGTATCTTTTGATATTAGTACATTCTACGTGTTACTTTCCCATTAGTGATATGTGTTTTAGACACCTTCCTCCACTTGTATTGTTTCCATTTTTCCTTGCTTAATACCATTTTAATTTCTGCCCACATTTCTAACCTTTGTAGGCCCATTTCTATTATTTCTTTGTAATCACTGATATTTACAACACCCTCCATCACTGAAATTCACAGATAACCTGTAGTTTACCTTCACTTCCAGTTCATTAATGAAAATGTTAAATAAGAATGATTAATTCCTGCAGTATCCAAATATAAATGTCCTCTCAGCTGGACTGCATTTAATTAGTACTCTTTGTTTGAGTTTTCCGTCATTTTTCACTCCACAGTGCTCAGATCCAAGCCAATCTGAATTACATTTTGTAACAGTTAACCAAATAGGCTATTGTATCACACACGTCAACAATCCTCCTGTAATGACTGCACAGATATGAAAGGCAGGAAATACAATATTGATTCTAATAATTATTGAAGTGGACAAGCATTCTGCTAGAGCAATCAGTACACATTCAGCTAAACACAAATAATATATTGTTTAAAAATTATAGACTAGATTGAACCTACAGTCCCATGGGCAACCACTTCAGCAGGAATACATGTGTAAGTATTTGATCAGATGAGTTACACTTGTATAATCTTGATCTAAATAAATCAAACATTTAAGTAATTTTCTTTCTGATGTGCTATTAATACATGGAAGCTACAAAATTAGTTATGAAATATTATTTATGTTTCCCCAATATATTCTTTACTTCAGATATAATCAACAATCCAAACAAGAAGAAAACTAGTAAGGAAAACAAAAGGACGAAGAAATCCTTTTTTGCCCAATGACGGAAATGTAAATGCAGTCCCCTAATATACTGTCAGAAGTAGTATAATGTATTTTGTACATATTATAGGTAGCACAGGTAGTAAAGCTTGTAGTTAAGGTTGCTTGACAAGTCTCAAGATCCTGTTTTCAGTTGTTTATAACTTTGTCAAACTGAAACCATTTGGGCTGAAATTTTCCATACCAAGCTTCTGCCTCATACTGACTTGTCTTGGAAAGTTTCAGCAAAAAATGTTTGAGCCATTTTTAAGAATGAAGATAAGAAAAAAAATTGTTTTACCCATGCTAAATTAGCTATAAGAATATTTTTAAGAAGCTCTAATGCCTCCTTGTTCTGGAGCAGAGACTTGAAATTTGGCAGTTGCTGCTTTGCCAGGGATGTGCCTTTTGCTGTTCCTATTTAAAACTAACTATCACCAGTTCACGAGCCTTTGAAAAAGTCTCAGTCTGCAAATCGCTCAGTAGAGATTTGTCAGAGTTTTGCTGCTAAATTGTCCAAAGATTTCATCTGCACTAAGCATGATTCAGCCCCTAACAGCTTCTATATACTGACCAAACTACGTGTGCCATCCCCACAGAGTGACTGAACAGAATCCCAGCTGGTGATGTAGAGGGCTGAGCAAGATTTTCCATGCAATCGATGCTCTGTACTGATCAGTGCTGGACACCAGAAGTGAGAGCAGGGAGACTGTCTCTCCTGTGCTCTCAGTGAACCCCTGCTGGTGCCCAAGCAGCCACAAGGAGGAGGAAACAGCCTGACTTAAAACACAGAAGGATGAGAAATGGGAGATGGGATGTGGATGTTGGGTTATAACTGTCAGAGGTCAGGGAGAAGCAAACGGGGAGGGGAAAGCAGTGGCTGACAGGAGGCACTGGTGGGGACAGCAGAGTATTTTGAGAAGTAAACTGCAAAATATAATCTACTTTCCCCCATCCAACTTTCTTCTGTGAAATATTACTCATATTTATTTGCAGAATTACTGAATTCTTTGCAAAAGAGATGTTTAAGGGTTTGAAGAAGTCAACAGTGGCCAAAATCACATATTTATTACAAATCTACCTGTCATTTAACACATTTATTAAAATGGCACTCACTAATATCAGATTTAAGTAATTACAGAATTTGGAGCAGCAGTCTCCAACCTTTTTAAACACAAGATCACTTTTTGAATTTAAGTGCAACTCAGGATTTACCTGAAAGAAAATGTAGAAATAACAGTAATCACACAAACCCAAATACCCTTGCCCTGCCCCCTGCTCTGCCCCTTCCCCAAGGCTATGCCCCTGCTCTGCCCCTTCTCTGAGCCCCCACCCCACTCACTCCATCCCCCCTCCCTCCATCACATGTTCTTCCCCATCCTCACTCACTTTCACCAGGCTGGGACAGGAAGTTGGGATGTGGGAGGGGATGTGGGATCTGGGATGGGGCCAAGGGGTTAGGAGTGTGGGAGAGGTTCCAGGATGAACTTGAGGGTAGGGGGTTGGGATGCAGGATGGAGTACGGGCTGAGGCAGGAAGTTGGGATGCAGGAGGGGGTGCAGGGTGTGGGATGCATGAGGGGCCTTAGGGCTGGGGGTTGGGGTGCAGAGTGCAGGCTCTGAGAGGGAGTTTGGGTGCAGGGGGGCTCAGGGCTGGGGTAGTGAGTTGGGGTGCAAAAGGGGGTTCGGGGCTGGGCAGAGGGTTGGAGTGCAGGAGGGGGGTGAGGTGCGGGCTCTAGCTGAGTGCCGCTTACGTCAGGTGGCAGTGCAGCAGGGCTAAAGCAGGCTCCCAGCTTGCCCTGGCCCTGTGCTGCTCCCAGAAGCGGCTGGCATGTTCAGCAGTGGCTCCTGGTGGGGGATAGGCAGGTGGCTCCGCATGCTGTCCCCGTCCACAGACACCACCCCCGCAGCTCCCATTTGCCACGGTTCCCCGTTCCCGGCCAATAGGAGCGGTGAGGGTGGTGCCTGAGGGTGAGGGCAGCATGCTGAGACCCTTTGCCCCTTCCTCCCCCCAGGAGCCGCTGCTGGACATGCAGGACACTTCTGGGAGAGGCATGAGGCCAGGGCAGGCAGGGAACCTGCCTTAGTCCTGCTGCACCACCGGACTGTTAGCAGCCTATCTCCCAGTTTGGCTGCAGGAGGGTTGGCAACTGTACTCTGTGACCAAGATTGACTGTCAGAGGCTCCGCAATTGACCAGTTGATTGCGATCTACCGATTGGTGACCACTGATTTAGAGCCTTTTACTTCTAATGTAGGTCACTGGTTGCTATTTAACTCAAGATGGCTGTGGTGGTGGTGTCCAAGAACTATCCCTGATTTCTCCCTCATGTGATCAGAATTTGTTCATGGCAGCTCCTTCTGACTCCCTCCCTTTGATCCCCACACCCTATGTAGTAGGGAGAGAGAGAGGGAAAAATGGGAGTAAAGACCCCATTCTGGACTGGATTAAGTCTTGGATCTGTGCTAGATGTACAAAGAATGAATTCACTCTATATACTACAGGCTCTCTCACTGCTGAGATTACATTATATAAACTCAAAAAATGTTACAAAATTATCTTTTTAGTATTACATAAACAAAAGCATATAAAACGCAATACACTACTGAATTTAACTATTTCCACAAACAATCCTATTGTAGTCTGTAAATTTAAATGTTTCAATATTTTTATAATTATATATTAAAAATCAACACTTTAACTTTGGCTCTTAAAGTAAACACATAGAAACATGATCTTAAATTAGGACAGCAACAGCTGAGAATGTCATACAAATAGATGGAAGATAATCTGAACAGATCCAAAAACTGTCAGTACAAAAAACTCTCTCTTTCTATTACAATACCTATATCAAAACAAATCAAAAGGACTTTTCATAACTTACCTTAGAGATCTGAAACAACACAGACTGCTGAATTAATTATAATCAATCTCCTCCCACGATGCAACATGTAACTTTTCTACCACTTTCAGATCTGGAGTGAAAGGTATTTTATGGCCCTGGATAATTTTTCAACTGGAAAGAAATTCTGTTCCATGTTGGCGCATGTTTTACATCATCCCTATTTCACTGGCAACAGGCAACAGCTATTTATCTTTGACTAGACATGGCAGTTAATAATTGTTAGGCATCGACTCCACACTTTGGCACTTACTGCTACCAACATAAGAATTCGGATGTACAATAAAATGGGCTCACCTAGTAGGTCCGGGAAGGCACTAACATTTCCGTTTACTCACCCTTGCAAGATTAAAATCAGGGATTATAAAATCTTTAGCTTCTTACTAACCCATTGCTAATTTAAAATGAAATATTTATTCAACGCTATATAATTTCAATGGAAATCTAATATCTATCTAGTCAACATCTTTATTAACTGTTAACATTCTCTATGATAAACATCTTTTATAATAGTTAGTAATTAATTATAAATTAAAACAGCACAACGTGTTTAAACGTTGTTCTTGACATCTCACTATGAATATGATGAAATGTATCCCATCTTGTTTTAAATCACATGCGGTAAGGAGCAGGTGCAGGCTTAAACTACATTGTTTGAGTGATGACTTCTATCCCAGAGGGTTAGTCCTATCTCTTACTAGCCTGGGAAATGCTCATCTGCAATTTGCTTGAGTGACTTGAAAAGGGCTGAAATTGTGGATGCTGACTCGCATAAGCGATCTGTAACCCGCTCTGCGGTAACAAATTTTGCCCCACTTACATGAGCAAAATATCCCTGATGTTGGCCGGCCATCAGGGATGGGTGAATCGCGCAGCTCAATGATGCATACTAGACAGAAATTGAGTAGAGAAAATACTCAAACACCTGTGGCAGGTATGTGAAAGCAAAGAGAGGTACTGCAATATATGGTTCAAAGATTTGTCTGAAGGCGAGGTCCTTTAAGAAAAAGTAGATGGGAACCAGTGCTGAGTTTACGCGCCTGGTTACGCTCAAGCCGGAACAGCCGCACCAAATGGAAAAGGGTGGAAGGCCTGAGTAAAGAGGGCCCCAAAAAAGGTGCTCCCCCCCCCCCCGAGACCTTAGCCATCTGCCCCACCGGAAGCTACCCGCTCAATATTGACAGGGTAGTGGGTCCTCCTCGCCCCCGACCTTGGAGGTAAGACGGTTTGTAGTGGGGGACCACCGTCCTTATGTTCCAGTAGACATCTACAGGCCTAGCGGGGGGCAACAACAACAAGCAATGGCCTTTGTGGATACCGGAGCAGAGGTGACCATACTGCATGGCACCCTGCCCTGTCGAGGCCAGTCGGTATTGGTGAATGGCCTCGGGGGCGGATGTTCGGGCCGTGACAATGCAGTTAAGGCTGGCCATCGGGAAAGCCCCCCCCCATGCAAGTCACCATTCACGAATACATATTGGGCATAGACCTCCTCCGAGGACAGACCATAGAAACTCAGTGGGGACCCTTTTCCTTTGGGCGCCTGCTGTATGTCCGAGCGGCTGTAACCATGCTGCACGGGCATCCGTGGTGGGACTCCGTAATGCTTCCAATCCCTACCATGGTAGTCAATACCAAACAGTCTCGGATACCTGGTGGGCACGAGGAAATAACCGCCACTGTTAAGGGATTGCTCCAGGCGGACATCATTCGCCCCCCCATGAGCGTGTTTAACTGCCCCATTTGGCCAGTCCGCAAAAAGGACGGAACCTGGTGCATGACGGTTGACTATCGCAATCTGAACAGGGTCACCCCAACTCTAACGGCGGCAGTTCCCAACATGGTCTCCATCATGGAGCGTCTTGCGACATGAGTGGGGCAGTGGCATGTAGTGGTGGACTTGGCAAATGCCTTCTTTTCCATCACCATCGCCCCGCATCCAGGGGGACATGCAAACCGATCCCGCAACAAAAGTGCAGCTGGAAATAGGAGGCCATGCTGAGATGTACCAGGTCAGCTTAGCAGCCACTCTGGCCTACCCAGTGATACTGGGATAGGATTGGAGATGGTCTGAGGGCTCCCACAGCAGTGGGAAAAAGGCCCTTTGATTAAGACCAGCTCAGACCCCAAAATGAAGGGGATTATGGACTAGGATAAGGTGGAAGAATACCAACTCGACACTATGCTAGCTCAGAGATACCTAAAGAACTAAGCATTGGTTGACTAACAGAAAATGAGGACTTCATACAGGAATAGAGAGAGGACCAGATTCTGAGCCAGACCTTGGAGCAAGTAATCATCTCCAATAGGAGGGCAATGTCCAATGGTAAAAGCCATGGATCCCTTCAAGCTCTGGAATGAGTGGCTCTACTAGGTGACAAGAGATCTACCCAGCCCTGAGAGATATGGAGAAAGCTACCGGTGCACAGAAAGTTCCACCATAGGCTTCTCTAACTGGCCCATTTGGTGCCATGTGCAGAGCACTTGGGGAGGGAAAAGATGTTGGAGAGTGTGGCCCTTAGGTTCTTCTGGACAGAGATCCACAAAGAGGTCTGTGATTTCTGTGCCTCATGCCCCAAATGCTAACTGGCAAGATCCAAAGGTATGCCAAAAGCCCTCTTGATTCTGTTCCCAGTGGTGGGCATACCCTTCGAACAAGTAGGGATGGATCCAGTGGGTCCCCTCGAAAAGAACATGTCAGGATACCATCACACATTAATGACAGTCAATTATGCCATGCACTGCAAATGCCCCACCATAACAAATGGACTCATGAGGGTCTTCACAAGGGTCAGAATACCAAAAGAAATATTGACAGACCAGGGGTCCAACTTCTAATCTACAATGATGCAGCAGCTGTGCAAATCACTAAGCATTCAGATCCTCAAGATCTCCATCTACCATCCACAGTCAGACAGGCTGGTGGAGTGATTCAATGGGATTCTGAAGGCCATGTTGAGAAAGTTTGTTGATTCAGACCTCCAGCACTGGGACTGACTACTATCATCATTACTGTTTTCCATCGAGGAGGTCCCCTAAGCCTCCACCAGGTTTTCTTCCTTTGAGCTTCTTTATGGGAGACAGCACAGGGGGATTTTTGACCTCCTCTGGGAAGCCTGGAAAGAACAAGAGTCCTGGGCTCAGTGTCGTACGTGCTTCAACTGCGAGAGAGACTGAAAACGCTAAGGGGCTTCACCAAGAAAAACCTTTTGAAAGCCCAGCAAACACAGAAACGCACCTACAACTAGGGAGCCCAGTTGCAAACTTCTGAGCCAGGTGATAGGATGCTGTTGCTACTCCAGACCTCCAAGTCTAAACCACTGGCCCAGTGGCAGGGCCCATTCAAAGTGATGAGGAAGGTTGGTCCAGTTGACTATGAGATTCAACAGCCTGGGAGGAAGAAGGAAACACAGATTTAAGATGTCAACATTGAGCCTTCCAGGGCATCAGAAAGACTTCTGATAATCCTGTACCCCCTAGAACCTTGGCCACAAGCTCTTATCACTAGATGGTACAGCCTAGCTTCCAACACCAACCTCCGGAAAGGGGCCAAGCAAGGTTTTCCCTGCAATTACAACTCCAGACTCTGGGCAGGAATGGAGCTGGGCAACACAAATGGAAGCAGGCAGACTGTATCTCCATGCTCTCAGCGATTCTCGCCTCCTCCCCTCCTCCCCACTGGGGCCCAGGCAATGTGGAGGAGGCAGCTGCCTGATTCAAATGCAGTAAATCTGGACAATTAGCCTGGGGGTGGGGGTAAAGATTGAGGCTGGTGTGAGGGGAAAGGAGTGGGAAACTGGAATTGAGAACTCGGGTGGGGTTGAGATTGGAATTGAAGGGGTAAAGAGACTGGGATTAAGAGCTGGAGGTGGGGGCAGGAGGCTGGGTTCCAGGAAGTGGGGGGAAGACTAAGATTGGATGAGGAGCTAGGGAGAGAGTAGAACTGGTTGGGCAGGGAAATTGGACTTAGAACCAGTGGGATAGGGAAAAGAAGATGGGGGAGGGAGAAGACAGATATGATGAGGAGTCAGTGTGTGGGGAATATCTGGGACTGTCTGGACAGAGATTGGGTCAAGAAGCTAGATAAGACAGGGAGAACAACCCTGGAGTTGGACGAGGAACACAGGGAGGGACACTGCGGATGGGAACCAGTGGCAATGGAGAACATACGCTGAGGCAGACAGACAAAGTGGATGAAGAGCTAGGAGGGAGGGAAACTGGGACTGGCTTGGCAAGTAGATTGCAACTGGTAGGAGAAGCCTGAGAAGTGGACATAGGGACTGGGTAAGTAATGAGAATGGGACTTGTATGAGAAGCCAAGGGTAGAAAAGGGACAGGACAGGAACATGGAAAGGTTGGAGATGATGGGGCAAAAGGGGTCACCTTTGGAGGGAACAGGTAGAAGAGTTTGTGCTTGCTAGAGCACAGTCCCCTCCAGATCCTGGAATGGAACCTAAGTTTCATGTGTCATCATTCCTCTGCCATCAGCAAATATCTGTGAAATCACTGGTAAAATATCCCATCCTCCTCTAGGACTGGTCCACGTAGAGGGTGATAAACTGCTACTGTTATCAGATAATCCCTTAGCTCAAATGGTAGAAGTCTGTACAGTGAATCTAAGGATTCTAACCCTGATGATAATCCATGTGGATGTCATTTGATGCCACATGTTGGAATTTCTATTTTCTGACTTCTTTTTTTAAAAAAACTGAGAAAATTACATTTAAAATGTATTAAAATAATGTTACTAAGGTTGCAAAGTCAAGCACTTATGTGTTAGGAAATGCCAAAATTAAGACTGCCTGTGCTATATTCTAGATTTTTAAAAGAAAAAGATATGGTACATTAAACATTATTTTCATGCTCCTTTCTAAAAGTTTTGTTTAGAAAATCTTCTGTAAACAGTTCTTGGTTTTAGCAGATGACATCAGATTCTCTTCTGCAAAAGACCTACTTCATATTTAATACAACATAAGTGTGTCTTTCACATTTTGTTCTTCATTATTATTTTTCGTACTTTGTGCCTAATCCTGGTCCCATTTAAATCAATAACAAAAGTCCCACTGAGAAAGGCAGCAAGATCTGGCCCTTTTAGATGCATTTGGTTTTTTAAAGTTTATTCTTTAGAAATATAGATGTCCGCTTTAGCCAATAAAAAGAATTTTACATGTTCAATAACCCTGTACAGACTTACTTTAAATTGATGCATATTAGTATAATATTGACAAACAAAAATTTTGTTTAATGTTAATTAATGGTGCTCAGAACAATAAACTAAACCATAAAAAATTTAGAAAAACAAAGTTAAGGATTACAAATAATTAACAAGTCAAAAAGTCTAGATAATATTTAGTCATACCATGAGTGCTAGGGACTGGACTAGATAACCTCTCGAGGTTCCTTTCAGTCCTACGATTCTACGAAGTCAAGCACTGTCAAATTAGGAAATGCCAGAACAAACATTCATGCAACCTTATTTTGTCCCCCTTTTGAGTATGCATTACAATACAGTCTTTAAGTAAATTATCCCATATTTTCCCCACAAGACCCTTGCGTCATTCAGTGCACAGGATGAATCTGCTCTGGGAATGAATTAAAGTTGTGTAGTAAAAGAGTCTGCTGTGTGTGGGACCCCCTGCCTCATTTGTTGCAGAAATTGGAAAGTCTGCAGGGAATGAAGCAGTGCATTGCAGGAAGAAAAAGGATGGTCTTGTGGTTAGTTGCCCTGGAGACTTGGAGTCCATCCCTTCCTCTGCCACCAAGTTTCCATGTAATGCTGGGCAAGTCTCTTACACCAGACTTTTCACAAGTAGTATGTATGCATGTAATTCAAGGCTGCATCATAATGCCAAATAAAGGTTGCATGGGCAACATGCATTCTGGCATTTCTGAACTCGAGAATGCTTGACTTTGCAACCTTTTAATCCTTTTTAATTCTTAACTTTGAACATCCTAATTTTATATGGCTTAGTTTCTTGATGAACATAAAGTTAACTAACATTAAATAAAGCTTTGTTTGTGAATTTCCTTCATTTTAATACAAAACATCATTTATATGTTATAAAAATAACTAAACACTTGCCACATTTGCTGTTTTCTATACATATTTCATAGACGTTATTTTTGTGAAGCACCATATTTCATTTCTCATTGCCACGTTGCACAATATACATAAAAGTAATTAATTTACACTTTATTCTAACAAAGCATTCCAGTCTTCTTAAAGACTTAATTTTTTAAAACTATGTACAGAAAACTGAGTAGGGACTATGATCTATAGTTTTCCACTTTTTAAGAAAGGTACATATTCGCAAACCATAGCCCCCAATTTGTCAGAAGCATATACACGAAAAGGAACTGTAATTTTGTATCTTACTTTCATGTAATCTGGAGCAGGGTGGTTACCCCACTTCTACCTTGATGTGTTTAAAACAGCCCTGGGGAAAGGTTGTGGCTAGGAGCTGCTAAGCTGGGCTGATTGGGAAGTGGCTGCAGCTGGACCATGCCCCAATCAGGCCACAGCTGGCCTGTATCAAGAGGCTGGGAGCCTAAGGTTAACTGCAAGACCGTAATACATGTACTTTGTCTCAAAGTAATGCTATTCTTCTCACTGAAATCACTTTCCTTGTATTTTCCACTTTTCATCTTTCATTTTCTGAGACCAATCAAGCAATACTTCATGACCTTCACACTAAGGAAATTGGAATTAATCTTGGAGAATTACCATTATTACAAAATTTACAATGGTGATCTGGAACTTAGTTTTTATTTTTGGATAACCACTACACTACAAGTATCACCTAACAAAAGTGTTTAACAAACAAAATGTAACACTAACACATTCATATAATTAACAGTAATAGAAAATAATAAGTAATATCAAATCTTTGGACAATAAAATTAAGGGAAGGCTTATGTATTTTTTATATTGAGTATGGCTCAAAATATTTTAATATTAAAAAGTGACTGACACTTTCAGCGATCAGAAAAGTATTATATTTGTCTTTCGGTGTGAATGCCATGGAAAGGAACAGAGAATCCATGGGAAGTAGGATTGAGCCTGGAGTGTTTAATTTGAGGGTGGTAGCACTTTGTTGTTGTTTGTTGAAACTTTTTGTTTTGTTTTAGTAAAGATGATCTCATGAAGGTAAAGTTAGACCAATTGCAACTGGTGTGTACAATATGTGGAACAGGATAAGGGAAGCCACCTGTTCATAGAAATATGTTTCAAGATGTAGGTTTTCCTCAGATTCTGGTTTTGAATCTCCTGTTCAGTACTTATGAAACCTTTGATTCAAAAGACAGAAACATGAAGAGATTTCAGAATCCATTTAAGGAGATAGCTATTTATTTAAATACCAATGAAAAATCAGAATTAGTCTCATAATAGACTCTTTCAAGAGACATTGATTTTAAACTAGTCTACAGACTACTTTCTTTTTTCAAAGGTGAATGCACTAATGTTTCTTGGATTTCATTATGACTGTAGCACATTACACACACACACACACACTTACTTTACAAACTGAATTGTTTTCCCAGTTAAAAAATGACCTTATGAAAAGCCATTTTCATTTCACTTTTAGGTTCAGTTTACACACATCATGTTTACCTTCCAACTGCTTCAAGTAATTTAAAAAAACATGCAAAACAAACTGGCACAAACACAAAACATTCCATCTGTAGCATGTGTCTTTTACTAAAGTTACAGTTGCTTAGGCCAAGGCTAAATATAGCAGACAAATAAATTCTCTTCCCCTTAAACTCCTGTTTACAAAATCCCAATTCAATATTACACATGGGAGTTCTCTCAGCATACATAAATACAGTAAGTTGTGTCTACGTAAAGACAAAATTTCTCCCCAAATTCCTTTATCTGTTACTTTTCCCCAGCTCCTGGCATTTGAAAGGGCCTGGCATGTTCAGCCTCTGACCTGGTACTCTTGTTTAGTTGTAATACTTGTACTCCTGCTAGTGTTACACACCAAGGAGCTGGTTTTAATTTATACTAACACACTCTTGTAAAGGGTTTTAGGGTAACTGAAAACCCAGCCCTAAAACACAAGGTGTAGAACGAGAATTTAAATATGCTTACTGACATTGTTTTGAATATGATGCCAAAGTGTTGTATATAAAGCACTGAAGTAATAAAAAAGAAGGATGATTATGCCATTTTTGTGGATGAATTATAGAATAACTATTCAGTTGCAGTTTGAATGATTTTTTTAAAACAATCTTGGCTGTTCTTGACATCTCTTAATGATAGAGATTATATGCTAACATTATATATTTAAAATTTCTAGCTATGTGGAGTTGTTTAGATGTTTTATAGATATTCATTTAAAAATTATTACGGTTTGAATATGATACTGGATTTTTGTTTATCACGAAACATTAATAGTAGTAGTAAATCTTACACAGGTAGAAGTTTCCAAAATTTTACTATTAGATTACTTAAACTGAGGTATAAGTGTCACAGCATAACTTCATTGTTTTATTTTTTCTCAACGACATTGTTAGGAAAGAAAATATATTGATTAAATATTGGGACAACATAGTATTTATTTTTTTAAGAAAATGTTGTCAGGCTGAATCTTCTAACAGGAGAGCTTGAACTATTTAAATTGAGATTATTAAAAACCTCAGCCTTGGGCCATCATGTTGAGCCTTGGGCCTTCACTGCGGAGCTACCATCCTCCCAAGGGTACAACACAATTCCAGTAGTAATCAATCACCCGATGAAGATGGCACATTTTATATTCCGTCATGCCCTTCCCACTGCCCAGGAAACAGCTCATCTGTTCCAACACAATGTGGGCAACCAGTGAAGGTGAAAGACAAGTGTTGTATCCAACCAGGAGTCCCAGTTCGTTTCCCACTTTTAGCAGGAATTTCTCTGCCTCCTGGGCAGCAAACCTTGAAGTTGACGGCCTATCACCCTAGTACTAATGGTCAGGCAAAGAGACTCAGTGAGGTCCTGGAACAATACCTGCTCTGCTTTCTAAACTACCACCAGGATGATTAACTAGCACTCATTTCCCATGTAGAATTTACATTCAACAACTCCATACACACCGCAAACTCAGCAGACCATTTTCTTTGCAAATTATGGATTTCACCCTTGGTATTACTCCAAAATCCCACTAGATTTGCCAATGCTCTCCATTGTTGACCTCACTGCACATATCCAACAAGTATAAGTGAATCTCGGAGTTAGAACACCAGAGTTATGTACTGACCAGTCAACCACACACTACATTTGGAACCAGAAGTACACAATCAGGCAGCTGCAGAGACCAAAAAAGAAAAAAAGAAAGAAGAAGCAAATACAGTACAGTACTGTGTTAAATGTAAACTACTAAAAAAATAAAGGGAAAGCAGAATTTTTCTTCTGCATAGTAAAGTTTCAAAGCTGTATTAAGTCAATGTTCAGTTGTAAACTTTTGAAAGAAAAATTATAATGTTTTGTTCAGGGTTACAAACATTTCATAGTTACGAACAACCTCCATTCCTGAGATGTTCGTATCTCTGTGGTTCTACTGAACATCAAAAGACTCAGGCACCAGTTAGAAGAGGCTAAGACAGCATACAAGCACCATGCCAACAAACAGAGTCAGCCAATTCCCAACCTCAAGGTAGGGGATAAGTTTTGGTGTCCAACCAAAACCTGCGATTCACCTGTCCATCTGTGAAGCTGGACCACAAGTACTTGGGGCCATTAGTAATCACAGAACAACTTAAGCCAGCGGACTTTTGATTGCAGCTACCAGAATCGCTTAAAGTCCACCCCATGTTTCACATATCTCTCCCGAAACCTTTAATCAAGAATCCCTTCCCACACAACACTAATCCTCCCCGTCCAACCAAAACTATGCAGGGCCAAGAGGAATAAATAGTCCAGCAGGTTCTGGATTTTTGCTGAGTCCAGGGAAGACTCAATATCTGACTGACTGGGAGGGATATGGCCTAGAGAAGTGTTCATGTCCATGGCTTGCACCTCCTACACACTTTCCACTTTCCTGGAAGGCAAGCCCAAAAGTAGAGGAGTGCTCCCAAGGACCAGACTAGCTAGGATCAGGTGCTGACCTGCTCCCTGCTAACTTCATAGCTAGGCAACCAATGAGCCCAGATGCACGGCTTTGGGGCTGACAGAATGACCACAGCCCCTGACTGGCTGCTGGTTTAGCATCCCTGTTTATAAACCTGGGAGCCAGAGCAGATCTGCAGCTGCTCAATGCATATCATACCTGCAGCCTCACTTGCCCCTGTTCCAGTCCTGCTGCAATCTGGTTCCAGTCCCAGCTCCTGCTCAAGCCCCTACTCCCCTATGGCTTCAGACTTCTGGCTTTGATTCCCAGCTCTGCCTCTCACTTCTGACTGTGGTTGATCCTCCGGTTCATAGATTCATCTAGACTCTAGGACTGGAAGGAATCTCGAGAGGTCATCGAGTCCAGTCCCCTGCTCTGTCCCAGTTCTGACATTCAGCTTCTGTATTTCTGATATGATCCCTGGTTCTGCCTCTGGCTTACAACTCCAGTGTATACTCCAGTTCTGATACTCAGCTTCTGTTCCTCCAGTAATGACCTTCAGCTTATCTATTGGACTCTGCTCACCCTGCACCCAGCTCTAACTGGTAGGTCAAACTTACTTCCACCATTAGGCCTGACTGCCAACAGCCCAATCAGCGACACACAAAGACTTTGTAAATTGTACGGATAGATTCCCAAACTGTCATAACACGTTTAAGAAATTTTCCCAGGATCTTCAAGAAAAAAACACTTCAACAAGATCCAGCCCAGTGGTCAAGCCCTACCCTAAAGTAAGTTTTTATGCCAGGATCTGGACTTCATACCCAGACTATTAAGCCTTGCCTACACTACAAATGCTTTGCCAGCATAGCTATACTGGGAGAGCCCTTAGTGTAGATGTAGCTAATGTTGGCAGAAGATTTTCTCTCAGCACAGTAACATCACCTTCATGAACAACAGCAGCTATGCTGACAGCAATGATACATCCACCTTTGGGTTTTTGCTGGCATAGCTATGTCAGCTGGAGGTGGGTTTTTTTCACACCTAGACCAACACAGCTCCGTCAATAAAACTTTGACCTTAGTACTGAAGACATAATATAGCTTGTGTTTGAGAAGGCTTGCCTCACTTTAGTGTGTGGGGAATACTGTGTGGGGAATGCATGTTGCCAATATACACAACTCTGAAATGGAACCCGCAACCTGAACTACACAGGAAGTGGATATACATCTCTAAAGACATTTGACAAATTCAGGGACATATGGCCTGATAGTGGTAGATTAATACAAAATAAGTGTTTGATGTAGCCAGTGACTGTTGCTTTTGTAGTTTTGTGTTTGTGACAAACCTTTAAATATACTTCTGAAATTCATGTGATACTCCTGGGGGAATTCTGTGCCAAAAAATTCAAAATTCTGCACCAAAAAAAATCAAAATTCTGTGCACTTTTTAAAATTCTGCATGTTTTATTTGTCAAAATAATTACGTCTGTCAAGTGATTAAAATCATGATTAATCATACAATTAAAAAAATGAATCACGATTAATCATGCTGTTAAACACTGTTGTAGCATGTAAATATCTTGCAGCGCCGGCTACAGCAGTGCCATGAGAATGCCTGTTCTCACTTCTAGGTGACATTGTAAACAAGAAGCGGGCAGCACTATCTCCTGCAAATGTAAACAAACTTGTCTGAGCTATTGGCTGAACAAGAAGTAGGACTGAATGGACTTGTAGGCTATAAAGTTTTACTTTGTTTTATTTTTGAATGCAGTTTTTTGTACACAATTTTATATTTGTAAGTTCAACTTTCATTATAAAGAGATTGCACTACAATACTTGTATGAGGTGAATTGAAAAATACTATTTCTTTTGTTTTGTACTGTGCAAATATTTGTAACAAAAAATATAAAGTGACCACTGTACACTTTGTGTTGTAATTGAAATCAATATATTTTAAAATGTAGAAAACATCCAAAAATGTTTAAATAAATGGTGTTCTATTATTAACAGTGTGATTAATCACGATTAATTTTTTTAAATTGCTTGACAGCCCTACTCCTTAGTATTTTCATTAAGATCTTCCTGTTTTCCTTTTTTCTTCTAAAAATACTGAAAACTTAGCATGCCACCAACATTCTTTGTGGACTTTTGAAAAGTAGCAGCAGCTGCATGGTGACACAAGGAAACTCGGTTCCTCTCAAATTTCACTCAAGTCTTTTTCCAAATAAAGAATCCAGACTCTGAGAGCTTCATCTGTGTACTTAGTCAAAAGTAGCTTGTGCCCAAAAGCTGTACAACAGTAGAAACAAAGTACACTGTCACTAGCTTCAGAATAATGGAGCCACTGAAAATCATCAAACCTGGACGAGTAGGTTTGTCACAGTTAGGCATAGCAAAAGATTTAAGTTATGGTTGATGAAGTATCTCAGAAATACTAATGGGATCGGCCAACTGACATTAGATTCCTGTTGCAGCTGATGGCCAAGACAGCTTAGTAGTCAACCAGCAGAAGCTGTTCCACTTGCTGTTGGAATTGTAGTTTCCTCCTTTTTAAGCACCCACGTTTAAAGGTATTTCATTTTAGAACCCTGAAAATATAAACTTTGTTTCTGTAATTCACTCAGTCTCTCCTCACATAGTAAGAGTGGTGTATGGCTGCAGAACTAAAAGCAAACACAGTACTCTTTGGCAAACAAATATTTAGTTAACCTTAGTTTTAAATAGTCACTACAATCTTTGTAGAACTATTACGTGGCAGAATGAAGAAAGGGAACAGCTTACATCTGATCCATTGATTTCCCTGGAAAACAATTGTTTGTATATTCTGCTTATATAACAGGGGTGGTTAAACCGTGGCTCGCGAGCCACATGCAGCTCTTTTACAGTTAAAGTGTGGCTCACGGAACACACCCCTTTCCACACCTACCAGACTGGGGGGTGAGGGGAAGGGAGAGCTCGAGACCTCTGCCTTGCAGCAGGGTGGTGGAGTAGGGCCTTCTGCTCAGTTGGGAGGGGGAATCTTGGGGCTTCAGCCACACAGGGCATGCGTCCTGAGGCTCAGGGCTTCAACAGGCACGGGGCTGAAGCCCCAAGCCCCTGAAGGTGCCTCCCACAGCAGCCCTGAACCCTGGCAGGTGTGCCCTGGCTCTTGAACTTCTGAAGATTGTTAGATTCAGCTCAGAGGGTCAGTAAATTTGGCCACCCCTGTTATATAATCTCCTGGGTTCTTTGCTCTCCCAGAACTCTGACAAGAAAAATACTACAAGTAAGATGGCAGCTGGAGGCCCTTTGACCGCCCCATCCCCAGGCATGATGGGACTGAGCTTAGAGGCTATAGAAGACACCCAGAGAACCATAGCTCCATGATATCTGCCCTACCCCTTCCCTTTATGAAAAGAACAAATAGAAGAAATGAGGAGGGAGTAAGGGAAAGAAAAGAAGACTAGAGCCCATCATGAGAGTCTAGCAGTCAATTGCAGCGTGAAAGCTAGCTGGACCTATCCCAGGTCTTCCTAGAGAGAGACAGAGTAAGAGAATGAGCATCCTGAGATCCTCTGTGAGAGACAAAGGGAAACAGCCAACTAGAAGCACAGACAGATGAGACTCACAGAGGAACTGAGAATTCTCCCTCAGAAGACAAGACCCTGCTTGCTGAGCCATTTCCCAGCCAGGGAACAAAGGAGACAGAGCCTGCTGCAGAAGAGACCTTCAACCTGGCCCAGGCTACAAAAGAGCCAGTTGATACCCCAGGAGAAAGAGCAGGACTTCAAGCAGCTGAGGCAATCAGAGGACTATACCCTTCCTGTGCTGAAGAAAATGAACTGAATAATCAAGGGGCTGCCTCTGCTACAAAAAATAGTGTGAACATGATATTCAATAGCTTTTTTATTTTTTAACGCAAGCCTTTACCTTCCAAATACATTTGTCTATGCCCCTAGGAAATGAAATTGTTTTAAGGACTTAGAGGAAGAAGCAGATGAAGCTCTCAGAAAAGGATGGAAGATCAAGAAAAACCCATTTGATGGGAAAACAAAGTAGAGGAAATCACTAGTGGAGCAAAATTGTCTGAAACGGGGGGAAAAAATGCTGCAGCCAACACTATGGTAAAAGTACACATGAGCATCCTCTGGTGGACTGCAAAGAAAAAAGAAGCCAAATTCAGCACAGCATTAGCAAGAAAAAATATTGGGAGGGGAACTTTGCAAAGCCTGCTCCCTCTGAATTCTATAGCAACTCACATACTGTTTGAAATAGACTGGAGGAGGAGGGAAGAAGCAGCAGGAACAGTCTCTGAAGAAGACAACTTTAAAAGCTGTGGGATAGAGGCAGCAGGGACAGAGGACAGCAAGGGAGGGAACTCCCTCAGCAGCACTAGACAGAATCTGTCCCTGGAAGAAAATATTAGCCAGAGGGATGAAATCCCTGTGGGA
Organism: Chelonoidis abingdonii; assembly: GCF_003597395.2. Taxonomy (NCBI): domain Eukaryota; kingdom Metazoa; phylum Chordata; order Testudines; family Testudinidae; genus Chelonoidis; species Chelonoidis abingdonii. The sequence continues at coordinate 331,558,602 of NC_133769.1, forward strand.
AAGGATAATAAAGGGTCTGAAACGAGAGTAAGTCGATCCTGCACAATTGGTGATGGATCCACTGTGGTTTCTTAGGTTTGTTTTTCGTATCATTGGCAAGTTGCACAACTCACAGAATCTTCAGAAAAGCGTGTCAGGCTATTTTTTCTTGACCTGTTTCTTTCTATCTTCATCCTTCCTCTCTTGCCCATTTTTGGAGTCATGTTGGTTTCATTTCAGAAAAAAGCAAGAGTAAAGAAAAGCCTGGAGTAAGAAGACTCAGAGCTGTGCGCTATTCTTCCAAAAAAAGAAAGCAAAGAATACTGGAGCAGTGGGAGGTGGAATCAATTTATATAATCCCTTTGGATTTCACTATTTGCCCTCTTGCTTTTTGCTGGATGTTGCTGTAAAACTAGCTGTTCTGTATTTCCAGCAGGATGGGGGAAATATGCTCAATGAGCAGGATATTACCAACTGGGACCAAAATGCCCTAAACTAAAATGTGAATTAATTAAATACTGAAACTGAAGTCCTTTTTGGACTGATGATGATTTGGGATAAGAAAAAGGGTTCATTCGAACACAGAATAATTTCCAAAATTTGGATTAACTCATTCCAAATATCACTAGTTATGGATTTGTATTTGATCTTTTGAAAGGCAATATTTAAAATAATGGAGCGATGAAAGCATGACCATAAAATACTTTTCCTTTGCCTATTAGTTTAGCGGTTTTCTTAAACTATCAAAAATGAGCTTGAATTCAGGTCTCTTGGCCTAAAATGTTTTCCAGAGAAGTAGATATCCTCTTGTAGGAGGCATAAGAAATATGGGAGAAACTGCCACTTGTCCCACTAAGAAGGACTTGCTAAAAATGTTCTCTTTACTCCCATCCAAGCTCACCTAATTTTAATTATAACATTATATTTGTAATAATTGATCTTTGTTTGTGGATCACTGATATATATTTAACAAATGATGATATAGGTGAGGCATATTGATTTCTCTTAAATTATCTTATGTGAGATATGTTACTAAAATAAAATGTTTTTATTTCACGGAACACACTCATATAGTGTTAAATCCAGTAATCTGTTTCTTGTAGAAAAATGATAGAACTATAGTATTCATTATATACATAGTATATCATTAATTCATACGTATCATTATCTTTAAGACACAGACTTTTTGAAAGCACAGTTATCACTAAATCTTCAGTGAAGAGCATGTTGATTGATCTTATTGATATGACCAAAAAGAGAGTACAATAATGTATGGACTTAGTTTCTTTGCAGCAGATAACGAGGTCATGGTTATGTTAAAAAAGGTCCTTAATTTCTCATTTTGTAGGGGTTATAGCACATCATTAATATGCAGGGCCAGCCTTAGGGCGGGGCAAACTGGGCCCACTCCCAGGATGCCGTAGCCAGGGGGGGCGCCCCAAGGGTCTCAGGCTTCCACTCACTGGCTGCAGCGGGACTTCACCTGGCTGCAGAGCGGACTCCTCCTCTCTGGCCACTACCCAGCGCTGGGCCAGCAGGCTTCTCCTCACTCCTCTGGCCCCTCCCTTCCACCCACTCACACCTCAGCTGGCCGGCTATTAAGTGCTATCTACCATACTTGGAAAACTCCTTATTGCCTTTAACTCCTTGTGCCCCTTTCCTTCTCATTGATTTTTTTTTGAACAATTCTTACTTTTCAATTTATATTCATTGCTATCAACTTCCCTTTTTTCCATTAGCTATATTTATCTTTTATTTATTTGTTTTGTAGTTTCTTTCTTTCCCCCCAGACTCCACCCCTACTCCACCTTTCCCCCAAGGTCCCACCCCACCCCACCTCTTCCTGCCCAGTTCTCCCCCCTCCCCCAAAACACGAAATAGCTGATCCTTGGTAGGCAGTAGGCACTGGCAGGAAGGGGGAGGCGCTGCTCTGTGGGGCCCACCAGCAGGCAGGAGTCACTGGTGGGAGGGGGAAGTTCTGGTAGAGGGCTGCCGGTGGGTGCTCAGCGCACCCATTTTTTTCCCCTTGGGTGCTCCGGCCCCAGAGCACCCATGAAGTCAGCACATATGCTTCCCCTTTAAGCCAGGTTGGATTTTTCTTTTTTTAAACTGGGACTGCCTTCTATATCAATTGTGGCTTTTGGGGGGGCATCCAGTAAAATGTTCTTACACACTTTGAAGTTATCATTAACATTTTTCAGTTTAAATTATCTCTCCCAGCTGATGACTTATTTTCTTTCAGCTTTGTGAAGCAGACTCTTTTAAAACCACTACACTATATATATTAGTGGATTTATGTAGGAAAAGCTGACTGTAGATTTTTCAAAGCCTGAGAAAATCTTATGTCTAGGAATCAAGCCAGGGTAACAATAGGTATGATTATCTGTGTCATTTTTTTTAAAAAACATACCCATTTTTATATAGCATTCTTCAGAGATTTGCAAAATTAATTTGAAATCCTTCATTGGCAGGGTGACTTCAATTTTGAACAAAGACCAGATATTTATTTTAAAAACTTCCCATCTTAGAAAACATGCAGAATACTGGGCTTTTCTTAAGTTGCTATTGCCAAATACTTGTAATAACCTAGTAATTTTGTATAATTTTTTTCATTTTCATCATATTGAGGAAGAAGAGAAATTTATGTTCTTTAAAAAAAACCAGAAATGTAATTTTATGGTATATACTTTTTCATGGTAATAAAGTACAGTTATTTTACTTTAACAATGAGTAAACACAAATTCCATATATCATGCTTAGCAAATAAACACAATAAACTGTTGTTCTACAGTCTGTTGCAAGTCAATATATTTCAAAGTTTTAGAAATATTGTTATAAATGTTGTACAAGGCAGCATATACATTTAGAACACCAGAACTTTTAATCAATGATGCATAGCCACAGATAAGTAATTCATCACAGTATTTTTGTATAAATTGCAGTTTGTGAAAATAAAACTAATTCTTTGTTTTCTTAAACTGACATTTTGTAATTGATTTAAATCTACACAAACATTAGCATTCCAACTGATCAAACCTATCCATGCTTCTCTATTACCTTTAAGTGAAAAACTGTAATTAACCCTACAAATTTAATACTCAAGACAAAGCAGAAGGCAATTAAACTTTAATATTAATCTCAAATTTAGCAAGAATGACAAATTGATAAAGTACAGTTACATAACATAAGAACATAAAATAAAAGTTAAAACTTATGTCCCCAAAAGAGAATTAAAGGTAAATGTGATTTTTATATTTTGTGTAAATGTTTGCAGCTCCAAACAACACCAAAAATTATAATCTACAGATATAACAGTTAATACAGCAGCTCAGTGAAAATAGTGCATTATTTGAGGAGTGGAATCTAAATTGCTTATTTTGTACGTAGGTATGTAGTCAAAAATAAGAACAGATGAGCTAATTCTTGTATTCTTATAAAGTCAATGACTTTTGTGATATTCCTGGATAATCATTTGTAAATTTTTATATGTAAAACAGATTATGTAGGATCCATGATGAAGGATATGGGGCATGACTAAACACAACTTGCAAGGTATACTACTCAAAGTATTATGAAACAGCATTCAGCAAGATATCCAACTGGTCATTGCAAAGCATTCTTACAACCAGCAGTCTTGAGGATAAATATCTTTTCTGCTTTGTAGAACAACTTATATTTTTTTTAAAACAACACATTTTTAATAATAAAATCTAACACAGGGTAAAAATGCATAATATCACTGACTCTGTCTTTAAGCATTACAACCGAAGGTCTAATTTTCAAACTTGGGTGCCCCAAATTAGGCACAAGATCCATATTTAGGCTCCTTTATCATCCATGGATCAAATCCCAATCCCACTGAAATCACAGGGAGCTCTGCAACTGACTTTAATAGAATCAAGATTGATCCCGAGTGCTTATTAAAGTTTCCAATTCTTTATACATTCACACATATAACTTTGCTTAAGAAAATGTTTCCAATTACATCAATTGAAAGATAGCAATAAAGTTACTCACATCTTCGTTTGCTGGACTGAGCACTCAAATCAGCATTTAGGCATCTAAATTTGAAAACTGCAATCACGATCTTAAATCACCACTCCTCATATCACTACATCCTCTTATCTTTTATTACTTAGTTATAGCCTCACAGACATTTTATTTTACAAGCTTTGCAATATATTCATTTCTGTAAAACTATCTTAAAGACAGTCTTATTACCTGTATGGATGGCTCCATCTTCTAATGCACTAGTACTTCCTCCATGAAACCCAGGATTTATCATGTTTTTAAGAGCACCACCAAGTCCGTAATCATTTCCCCTCCCCTTAAAGTAGTAAGAACTGTGAAACGACAACATATTTCACAATGGAAACGTATGCTTAATGCTGTATCTATTTACTATGTTCCACCAGTTGCATGAAAACTTAGAAACTTGTCAATTTGAAATCTAATCAACTTTTAAAAAAACAGAGTTGGAAAGAGTTCCTGGTTCTATGTTTACCCATACCTCAACCATATATATTTTTTAAAACTCTCTCTCTCTTTCTCTTCTGATACTATGGGAAAGATCCACACAAAAAAAGGGAAATTGACTAAAATGAAAATTGAATATACACAACGTGCTGTCAAAAACACACAAGATCACTTACTCTGATAGGTATGAATAACTGCTCATTAATGTATAAAGGGTTCCCTGTCTAAAAAAAATTAAGTATTGTTTTTGCTAATTTCCTTGTTATAGTAATCCATTGGTGTTACCTCTAACACCAGAAGTGTGATTTTTTTTTACTTCAGCAGTGTCCTTTTTTAGAGGGATACACTAAATTTGGCTCAAAAATACTTTTTTTTGTTCAAAAAACCCCAAAACCCCTTTTTCAAAAATCTATGGTTAACAGAACTTTAATTCCTTTTTAAAAAAAATCACTTTGGTGTTTGCACCAAACATTGCAGCACTGTAATGGAGCTTGAGAATTTGAAAGTGAAACAACCACACCTGCAATCAGTGGAACAGCTCAAGATGGGTCCCTCTTGCTTTAGAAGAAATAGGACTGGCAGCAGAGTATTCTCTGTGAGAGGACATTCTCTGTGTGGAACAGCCATCATCTGTCTGAAACAGCCCCAAGTCTACTGACCTTCAGGACACATTGAGAGGTACATCTATTTATGTGGGCTGCTATGGAGGTGGATTTTGAGGGCAATCTGATTTGTGGTAGACAAGGAGTTTGGTTGCTGGCTGGTGGTTAATTTTTGGTTGTGTAATTCATGGCACAGGCACTTAAAGCCTTAGTTAGGAGCCCCTTTTTATTAGTTATTTGTTCAATAAATCTAAATAAACAAACCTACATAAACAAACATAAAACTGACTACTTTATTTTCACCAGCCTACCTGAAAACAATGAAAACAAAATACCACCGTGAAAAATAAATGAGATTTTAAATTTCTTCTGTTTTAATCTGCAATGTTACTAGAAACATTGCTTTTTGAAATGTTACTTTGAATATGAAAGTGTTCCTTAAAGCTGTACAGCAAAATAAACATTTCCAAAAAAAACAACAACACTATTGTGGCATATTAACTATTGTTTCATATAGCACAACAAATAATATGATCTCTCACACATATAGATCAAGGACAATTCTTTAAGGAGAGTCTTTGTTTCCTTTTATTTTTACAGAAATCTAAGTTGATATACAAGTTATGCAAATATCAATACAAAATTAAAATGTATTTACTAAAGATGCTAAAATTATACATCCACATAAATAAATTGACCATATATAAATGCTAGAAAAGTTTAAATATTTAACACACTGAAACAAGTTAAACTAGATGAAATTAACTGCTGACTACAAGATTTTCCTTTCAAAGAACAAAAATCACGGTATCAGCCACTCAAATGTTGCAACTATTTATGTCTGAGCAGAAAATGCTGTTATCTCCCCACAGTAAACACTTGTGAATCCCTCTCATTGTGAATTTTTTCATGGTTTGCTCTTTTGTGTAGCAGTCACATGAACATGGAACGTTCTGTTTAATCTTACCCTCAGAAACACTATTTACATTACACTCAACCTGAATAGACAGGGTAAATAATAAGCTTCCAGCAAAACCATCACCACATCTCATGTAACAGCTACAAGCTCACTTTATACCCCACTCCCTTGGAGAAACCAGTTCAACTGATTAGTTCCACTTTCGGGGGGAAAAAAACACAAACTGTGTAGTATTTATAAAATCCTCAACATATACCATTAATCATCCATCACCCCCTCCCCAATTCCCACCCAGAACAAATGCCATTCTCTTTGTCCAAACAATCGGTATAAGAATTACTTTCCTCCCATTGCCTGCGTCCCAGTACTCTGGGCAATGGGTTTAACAGTGCAGCATGGGACAGGGTGGCCATAGGGGATGGGAGTAAGGCAGGGGGCTGCATGAAATGAGGGGGGTGGCCACAGGGATGAAAGTGAGGCAGAGAGCTGTGGGATAGACTGGACTAGCCCCCGTGTATGGGAGTGGGGCGGCGCTGAGAGATGGGGTGAAGCAAGAGGCTGCATGGAGTGGGGTGGCCATGGGGGTGGGGTGAGGAAGGAGGTTGCACGGGACGGGGGGGTCGTGTAGGACAGGGCGAGGCAGGGGCTGTATGGGATGGGGCGAGGCACGGTAGGAGGCTGCATAGGGTGGCCGCATGGAGGGGTGCGAGCCGGCAAGGGTGCCCGGCTGGGAGAGTGGCCGGGAGGGGTGCATGGGAGGGCGGGTTGAGGAGAGTTTACCTGCTGCTCCCGCGCGGCTCCGCGGGGGCTGCACGCGGCAGAGTCCCCGTGTGTCCCTTCATGCCTCGGGGGCTGCCGAACCCGCCCGGAGGCACCAACCGTCATGCAGTCTCCTCCCCGCTCTCCCAACTCGGCGGCTGCTCCAGACGCTGCGCGGACAGCGGCTGCCGCCGCCCCTGGGGGACCGGAGAAGAAGGGATGGACACTCCCAGGCGCCCTCCTTGCCCCGGCCCGCCGCGTCCGTCTTCCGACTCCGGGGCCTCAGCCGCGCGCTGCTGAACAGACTCCTCCATCTGCGCCCGGCTTCGCTCCAACCGCCAACCGCCGCCATCGTCACACGCGGCGCCCGCGGCTGGCTGGCACGTGCCGCGGCTTATCGGTATGGGAGCTTCTCCCGCCAAAGTCGCGTAGGCTGCCTGCAGCAGTGGGTTTTTTATGCCGGCAAGAGAGCTCGCTCCCAGCAGCACAGAGTCTCTTCACCAGAGGCGCTGCAACAGTGTCACTGCAGCGCTGTAAGTGTAGACGTTGCCTTATTCAAAGTTCAGAGTTTGATATACAGAGACTTAGGCCACCTGCTTGGTGGCAGGGCAAACACGTGCTTAAAAACCCTTTTATTAAAGATAGAGAAAAGAGGAGAAACAGTTAAAGCATCAGAAATACAAAGTATTAAGGGAGGCTTTCATTTTAACACAGATCTTGTTCTCTTTCCCTTTAGCTGGAGAGAGTTTTCAAAGGAAAAACCCCTTGTTTGTCCTTTTGGGGGAAAGAGAAGTTAGCTGAGATGGGTTGAAGCTGTCATTGCTGCAATTGTTAAAGTCCAATTCCATTTTATCCCAAGCAGTGTTTGGGATTGAGCTGGAGCAAGTAGGGGTGGTGATGTCATCTGGATCCCTCTTTGTGGCCTGGCCTGGTCAGGACATCCCTCAGGATTAGGGCAAAGAAGGTCTAGCATCACAGGAGTTGGTGGGGGAGGCAGCTAGGGTGGTGAAGCTTGCTTCAGTAGCCTCCATCTGTTCTTTCTCACTGGTCTTCTTTCTCTCCATCTGTTCTTTCTGCATGATCATCATTCCCCCCAATGTCCCTTTCTTTAAGGACCCAAAAAAGGATTGATGAGTAGAAGCCCATCTCATTATTTTGTCCACCAATTAGGACTAATATCTGACACACAAATTTTGGTTCATTAATTTCCAGTTCCAAATCTTCTGTTTTTACCGAGCATGATTGCAGCATAATCCTCAAACTATATCAACATAGCTTTAGCTCTTTGTTTGAACTAATTTAGTCTGTCTGGTTCTCTAGAATCTGTTTAATAACATTTTTATTGGAAATAACTTGATCTGCTTGCCATGGTAAATGCCTAAATGCCTAGGCAGGCAAAAGTTATAGACCTGTTTTCACAATTACTATCAATTGTCCTTGGAGGGGCAAATAGAAAGGTGATATCTGGTAAAAGAGGCAGGACTGTGGCAATTTTGAGGTGGTAGTGGGGGAGTAAAAGCTTAATATGAACAAAGGAAAGATCAGGTTTGGGAGATGAATGGAGGCAAGAGTTTTTAAGGGGAAGACAGAATGAAGAAATGTAGAGGAAGGAAACAGGAGAGGGCTAAAAAGGAAGAGAGCATTAGGGTACATCTACACTGAAAAAGCCCCCAACAACCTGTGGCAGCGAGTCTCATAACTCAGGTCAACTGATTTGGGTTGCAGGGCTTACAATTCGGGGCTAAATATAGTAGTGTAGATGTTCCCAGTTGGCCTGAAGCCCAGGCTCTAAAACCCAGAGAGGGGCGAGGATCACAGAGCCTGGGCTCCAGCCTGAGCAGCAACATCAAGAGTGCTATTTTTAGTCCCTAGCATGAACCCTGTGAGCCCAGGTCAGTTGACCAGGGTTGAGACTAGCTGGATTTTTTTTTTTTAGTATACACTAAGAGGCTTGAGGGGAAAAGATGCATAAGATTGTGGGTAGGAAGGAGAGAACGTGATAGGGAAGTAAGATTGAGGGAAGAGAGGAATGAGTCTGGGAAGGAAGGACAGTGAGTATTTGTGGATGAAGGAGACAGCAGGAGGATTTTGGCTCTGTAAAACAGGATTGCGGGAGAGGCTTTTGATGAGAGAGTGATGGGAAGGATTGGAGGGATTTATAGGAGGAGACTTGGAAACAAAAAGTGCCAACAAAAGGGTTACTGCTGGCAAAGTCTAGAGGAACACAAGAGGGGGTCTGGCCTAAGAGTAAGATAGGGGAAGAGCAGGGGTGATATGGAGATTATACTGTACTTATTTGGGTGTGGCACTGTGATACTATACAGGAGATCTTTGCATCCGCATAATTACTCCATGTCACCTCACCAGGGCCATCTTTAGGATTCATGGGGCCCTACACAGTATTATTAGACTGGTGCTCCTATGCTCCACTGAAAGCGGTCCCCAGCTGGCGCCACTGACCCCAGTGTGTCGAGGGGGCACAGCCACCACCACCACCTGCAAACCCCCAGAACGCTCTCCCATTGCTGACGCACACCATCAGTGGCTCAAGGCAGGCTTCGCACTGTCACATGGGGACTGCATCTTGCCAGAGCCCACAGCCCTCCTGCAGCCCCTAGCCACTCCTGGCTCACCATGAGCATTTTGACAGGAAGTATCAAGCCATAATAACAACAATAATAATATAAGCTTGTGTGTGAGAGAGAGAGAGCGAGAGAGAGAGCAGAGTTTATGTGGCTATGAGAGCCAGTCTCTGTGTGAGAGAGACTGTGTGTGTGTGTTAGGGACATGTGAGAGACAGTTAGTGCACAGCACTTTAACTCCCTTCCTTACCCCTCCCCGCTTGGCCCGGCTCCCTCCCCCTTCACTCACATGGAAGTTTCACTTCTCCTGTCCTGGCCCCACCCCCACCCCCACTGAAGACCGAGCAGTGCAGGCAGGTAGGTCCAGGGACGGACACTGCTCCGGGTGGCAGTGGGCTGGGCTGCCATGCCGCCAGTGGCCAGCCACGCCGCTCTGGGCTCTCCAGGGGTGGGGCAGCAGAATGAGACTGGAGCCTTCAGTTGGCCAGCTGAGGAGTGAGGGAGTGAGGGGGCAGGGAGAAGCCCACCAGCCCAGCATGGAGGAGGGGCTGGAGAAGAGAGGATTCCAGCTGTGGCCAGTGAGGGGAATGGTGTCCCAAATTTTTGAGTGCCCTATGCAGCTCCATATGCTGCATATGCCTAAGGACAGCCCGGCACCTCACAGGGTTGCACCCTACAAAAACTGACTCCTTCCCCTTCGTCTGCAACCTGTGTAGCTGTGTAGCAGCTAAAGGCCTACATCCTGCTTAAAGACTGAGGACTTGTCTCCCCTCACCCGGTGGGACTCGACTCCCCCTGCGCTGCCTGCCCTGCCTCTTTCCCTCGGCCCATCCTGCACTGCCTGCCAAACCCCCATCCACCCATTCTCCAAATTCCCGCCCCACCTCTCCTTCTTCCCAGCCACCCCACCCCTTTCTTACCCCCATTTCCCCCCTCCCCCTAGTGCCTGCCACTGCCCTGCCTCTTCTCCACCTCCTCCCCTGACTGTGCTGGGTCCCTGCTCCTCCTCCTCCCTCCTGGAAAGTCCTAAGTGCCGCCAAACAGCTGTTAGGTGGTGGGGGGTGGGAAGCGCTGGGAGGGAGGGAGAGGAGCGAGAACACAGCGTGCTTGAGTGGGGGGAAGGAGGCAAGAAGTGGGGAGCTTAGCTGCCGGTGGGTGTGGAGTACCCTCTAATATTTCCCCATGGGCCTGGAGTACCCATGGATTTGGCGCCTATGACTTGTCTAGCCTAAGGAAATATCACTTAAGACTTGTGTAGATGTGATGTCCACTGTCTTGTCTGCCACTGGTGATTGCACTAAGGATCTCCAGAGCTGTGAGTCTCTACAGCTTGAGCTAAAGACCCAAGCTTTGTAGCTAGAGACTGTAACAGAATCACATCCTCTGTGGATCAGGTACGGAGGGAGACATATAATACGCACTGACTAGAGGTTTACATAGATAGTTTAACGCCTTTAAAAATGGATTGACTGATCAGGATTGACCCTAGGCTTCCCCCGACAAATACTTCACCATTCTGACAGAAGCTGTTTATGGATCACCTGGAAGAGCTCTGCAAACCACTAGTAGTTCTCAAATGATTGTCAGAGAATCGCTATGTTACGAGATGTGACATCCATAGGGAACAGTGGCATCAAATATGGAGTTAGGGTACCAGTTTTTTACTATAGAGAATCAACAAATATCTATAGAAATGACAGCAAAAATGCTGGACAGTAGAGCACACTTACACATTCTTCAGTGTTGTCTCTTATGTGTGGAATAAATTCCCGAATCAATTCACACAGCCATTTGGACTGATCCGAAGTTCATTGAAGTCGATGAAAATAAACCCATTTATTTCTATGCACTTTCAGTTACACCTATTAACCTGTCCTCTGCCAAGTACTTTCTCAAGATCCACCTTGATGGTGAAACTCACAGTAAACTACCTAATGATAATTGCTAGGCTTGTTATGTGTTAATGACTCATTACAGTTAATTCATTCACTCACTTACACACATCTTGTCTGGAGAGAAAGATGAAGAAGGAAGCAGGATATGTTTTTGTACCTTCATTCTTGTCTCCCTATTCCTCCCCTACCTTTTGTTATACAGGAGGACTTCCCTCCTTGTCATGTCTTGCCCTTATTTAGATTGTAAACTCTTTAGGGCACAGACTATCTTATGTTTGTATAGCACCAAGCATAGTGGGGTACTGATCCTGATTGGGCTTCTAGATGCTATAATAATATAATTAATAATTAAAAATCAATACTTGATGGGCTGTTCATCAGTGTTGGACATGTCACTCTATGGGAATTACTAATGGATCTACATTTGTCATTCATGAATACTGGTAAATATGAAAGTGTTAGAGACAAAGCCCAATATTTTGAAAAGTTTTTTTAGTTGTCTCCAGTTTTTGGTGACCAAACTGAAACACTCAAGATCAGTAGCTACTTTTGAAAATTTGGGCTTAAGTCCCCACTCATATAGCAGTTTGGTGCACAAAACTCCTCTTAATTCATAATGTGCATAACAGAACTCGCCTTCTCTCATCTGAACCCCCATTTATCTGAATTTCAAACATCCCCAAAATGTTTCAGATAAACAGGATTCTTCTTCTCATTAGTTTCCCACATCATAATATCAGCTATATCACAACTAACTGAGAAAATCTCCCATTCTAATAACTTGTTTTTGAAGAGAAAATTGATTTTTGCAATGTGTGAGGTATTATACATTATTTATTTTTAAAGACCTGGCATTGTAATGAATAGGTTAGAGCAATGGTGGGCCCATCAAGGTAATCCACTGGCGGGCCACGGACATTTTGCTGATATCGACCATCTGCAGGCATGGCTGTCCACAGCTCCCAGTGGCCACGTTTTGCCATTCCTGGCCAGTGGGAGCTGCGGGAAGTGGCAGCCAGCACATCCCTGCAGCCCACATTGCTTGCTGCAGCTACTATTGTCTGGAAACGGCAAACCATGTCCACTGGAAGCTGCGGGCGGCTGTGCATGTGAAAGGTCAGTGTAAACAAGCTGTCTCGTAGTCCGCTTGCAGATTACCCTGATGGGCCACGTGCGGCCTGCAGGGCCACAGGTTGCCCACCACTGTGCTAGAGCATACATGTAGAAAGCAATGATACTGGTTAGAATCAGTATTGCTTAATGATGTGTCACAGACTAGCATTTTCCCTTCCCTCTTCTCCCTCTCCTGCCTAATCATGTCCTTTAAGTTCCATAGTATTTGCTCAGTCCATGTCTACATTACAAGCTTCTGCTGGCATAACTAGGTCAGATGGGGTGTGATCCCTAGCCAACATAGCTGTGTCATCAAAAGCCCCTAGCATAGTCTGGGATTTAAGATTGGGACTTTTCAGCTTGGAAAAGAGATGACTAAGGGGGGATATGATAGAGGTCTATAAAATCATGAATGGTTTGGAAAAAGTGAATAATGAAGTGTTATTTACTCCTTCACATAGCACAAGAACTAAGGGTCACCTGATGAAATTAATAGGTTTTAAACAAAGAAACGAAAAGAAGTACTTTTTCATACAAGCACACAGTCAAACTCTTGACCTCATTGACAGGGAATGTTGTGAAGGCCAAAACTTTAACGGGGTTCAGAAAAGAATTAGATGAGTTCATGGAGGATAGGTTTATTAATGGATATTAGCCAAGATGGTCAGGGATGCATTGCAATCCCATATTTGGGTGTCTCCAGCCACTGACTGCCAGAAGCTGGGAGTGGACATGAGTGGATGGATCACTCAATGACTGCCTGTTCTGTTCATTCCGTCTGAAACTGCTGGCATTGGTCACTGACAGGAGACAGGATACTGGGTTAAATGGAGCACTGGTCTGATCCAGTATGGCCGTTCTTATGTACTTATGTAGATGAGGTAATACTAGAAAAACTGCACTTTTGCTGTTATAGCTTATTTTGCTTTGCAGAGGCTGGAATAAGTTCTACTGGCAAATTTTAGTAGTATAAGCTGCCTCCACACTAGTAGCACTTTGCTGTTATAGTATACCTGTACCAGCAAAGTGCTCCTAGTGTAGACATGGCCTTACTCAGGGCCGGCTCCAGGCCCCAGCGCTCCAAGCGCTTGCTTGGGGTGGCTCCGGTCAGGGCCGGCTTTAGGCCGATTCAGCCGATTCCCCGGAATCGGGCCCCACGCCTTAAGCGCCTTTTAATTTTTTTTTTTTTACCGGGGCTGCAGTCTGCTCCGGGGTCTTCCATGGCCCCGCTCCCCTGACCAAAGCGCCGCGGGAGCGTGGCTGCCCACGCCAGCTCTCCACCTGGAGCCCCGGCCGGAGCGCGGCAAGCCCCGCAGCCCCGCTCCGCTCACCCGCCTGGAGCCTCGGCCAGAGCCAGGCAAGCTGCCCTGCAGTCCCTGCTGGAGGCCCGGCCAGAGCAGGGCAAGCCTCCCTGCAACCCCGCTGTCCCGCCGGAGCCCCGGCTGAGCAGGCAAGCCCCATCGCCCCGCTCTTCCAGCTGGAGCAGGGCAAGCCCGCCCCTGGAGCCCCTACGGAGTGGGGCAAGCCACCCCGCAGCCCCGGCCAGAGCCCCAGCCGGAGCGGGGTGAGCCGCCCCGCAACCTCACTTTCCCGGGAGCCCTGGCCGGAGCGCAAGCCCCCCTGCAGCCCTGCTCTCCCGCTGGAGCTCTGGGCCCTTTAAATAGCCCCCAACGCCTGGGATAGCGGGGTGGTGGGGCTATTTAAAGAGCGGGCTCCAGCTGTTTCTGCCACCTCAGCCTTTAAATAGCTACCGGAGCCCCCCTCCCCCATGTATTTCTCCAGGGCTCCCGTGGCTTTTAAAAGGTCCGGGGGCTAGAAGCAGGGGGGCCCAGGCCCTTTAAATAACCTCCAGAGCCTGGATAGTGGGAGCCTTGGGGCTATTTAAAGGGCAGGGGCTCCAGCTGCTCTGCTGCACCCCTGCCTGCGCCGCATCAGCGCCCCCCTGCCTGCAGCCAGCTCTGCACCCGTTCCCACAGCCAGCCCCTGCCAAACCCCTGCCTGTCTCAGCCAACCCTGCCACACACCTCTGTGGCCCTGCTCAAAGCCAACCAATCCACACACAGCCCTGCCCGCACCAGCCCTGCACGCCCTGCCCACCACCAGCCCTGCACTCCCTGCCTGTCTCCAGCCAATCGCTGCTGCACCCCCCTGCCTGAAGCCAGCCAGTTCGCACTCCTCTGTCTCAGCCCTCCCAATCCCTGCTGCATCCCCTGCGGTCCTGCCTGAATCCAGCCCACCCCACACCCCCCTGTCTCCAGCCAGACTTGCCCCTTGCCCTGCCTGCAGCTAGACCCTACCTCAGTCAGCCCCTGCCCTGCCTCCAACCAGCCTCATGTCCACTGCTGTCCTGCAGTTCCCAGGCAGTAACCCTGCACACTTGCTTCAAGGAGAGGGCAGGAGCAGCTGGGACCCACACATGTGCACACTTGCAGGGGTGGCAGGACCCCACATGTGAAATGGCAGTCATTTATAGCCAATCACAGCATATATGATGCATTTACTAATATATAATTGTTTTATTTATATAGTTATGGAAAGTAAATAATACATGGAAGAAATAAAAGACTTTTTTTTTTTTACGCTTTCTTTTTTTTAGTCATCCCTGCGGCCCCACCGAAAATGTTTGAATTGGGCCCGCACTTCCTTAAAGCCGGCCCTGGCTCCGATGGACCTCCCCCAGGCGTCCCTGAGGAGGGTCCGCTGGTCCCGCGGCTCTGGTGGAACATCTGCAGCACACCTGCGGGAGGTCAACTGGAGCCGCGGGACTGGCGAGCGGCAGAGCGCCCCCCACTGCATGCCGCCATGCTTGGGGCGGCGAAATGGCTAGAGCCGACCCTGGACTTACTCTCTCACTCTCTGGGTTTTCCATCATGGATCCCTGTTTCCTTGTGCAGCTTCAATTCTGTAGTGCTTGGTGGATTTTTAATAAATGTGTAATGGAGTCTCTGGGTATGCTTTATCTGTGAATATCAATGAGTGACTGTTAAGGGAGCATGTTAGCTTGTGTTTCAAGTTTGACTAGAATAGCAATAGCCACTTGGGCACAGGAAGGGCCTTTGATAATTTTCAACATGCTGTGTGAGTGTCCACATTCTTAACCCAGCCCCTTTCCTATCCCTTTGTTCTCTGCAGCCACCTTTGTAACCACTTACAACCTCCTTCTTTGAAAACTCTATGGACACCCCGAGTCATGGTAAAAAAGCCCATTTCTGCTCTTTAAATTGTCAATTTCTCTTGAGCAAGTGTTTTGGAATTCTACTGATTTACATAATCTTATTAATTGAAGGGGTGAGGTGTTGAATCTCTAACCAAGGCATCCCTTCTTCCAAGTGTCAATTACCCATTGTAGTTCAATAGTGATTAGCAAAAACAAACAAAAGACAAAGAGTTTTTAAAAGTCTTAATGACATCTCCCAGCTTTCAGTCTTGTTTGATGTCTTGACTTCATGAGTCTACCGATCACCATAGACTCTTACAGGGTAGACAAGATTTGAATTTGCAATGTAAAAAACAGTCTCTCTACACTTTTCTCATATATTTTTTTATGATAGGCTTACTTTCTTCCCACTCTCTGATGCTAATCCATCTTAAAGTTTATTTGCATTTTTGATGTGCATCTTTATTTTACTACAACTTTATAGTAAGGAATGTAGATCTCACATGTGTGTGGAAAGAAAAGAAGGAAAGCTCATTACAAAAAGTAATTGATTAGTTACCAGAATATATTTTATAATGAATAAAAGTTTGGAAAAATAAGCATGCATTAGTAGTACTAGTAACATTTCCAGAATTATGCCAGATTTTTAGGCAAACAGTTAAGCTTATATGCAACTCACTTGATTATTTCCACTGAAATATGTAAAGTTATGCACATGCTTAATAAAAAGAACGAGGAGTACATGTGGCACCTTAGAGACTAATGAACTTATTTGGGCATATGTTTTCGTGGGCTAAAACCCACTCAATTTGCAGGACTGAGACTTTAGTTAATAAACCATATTGTAAGGTGTATGCAGTGTAGTTATAGCTGTGTCAGTCCCAGGATATTAGAGAGACAAGGTAGGTGAAGTAATATCTTTTATTAGACAACTTCTGTTTTTGAGAGAGTCAAGCTTTCGAGCCACACAGTTGTCTCTCTCACCAACATAAGTTGGTCCAGCAACAGATATTATCTCACCATACTGTAAGGTGAAATTCTTTGCTTAGTATCTAAAAAGCCACTGAGAATTATTATTGAGATGTAATGAAAAGTTTAGGATTCATTATGAGGGCATTCATATCTATGCCACTATCTCATGTGTGGCACATTTATGTACCACCATTTAACCTTTTTATCTTCTGCCCTTCCTAGAATTAGAAGAAAATAATATGCCACTGAATACTCTTACTCTTGCTTACTCTTTCAAATTTGCTTATATCATATTTAAAACAATTTCTCACCCTACCTTTTTGAGGCATATTCATTTTAGCATAGCATCCACTGTGCTTTATCCTTCAGGAGTATCAGCTCATTACATTGTTCTACACCTATTTTGGGGGAGTTCTATGGCTTGTGTTATACAGGAGGTCAGACTACATGATCACAATGGTCTCTTCTGGCCGTGGAATCTATGAAAAGATATATATGCACAAAGGGGACTTCTTTGCAAGCAGAGGTGGGAGTGCCATCTACTCTGCACCATTCTTCCTTTCCACTCCTTCATATTCTGATAGAAGCATTTCCACTTCAGATTTTGGCAGAAGAGTTTTAGAAGGATTTTAAGAATGGATCCTTGGGTGCAGTTCACTGATGAGCTGAAAGAATGCATGCAAGTCTGTGGCAATTCTTAGGAATAAAAAGGGAAAACATACAGGAGCTAAAATATTTGCCATCTGAAATAGAGGGAGATGTAACAAGCTGCTGGCAGGTGCAAAATGGTCACGTTAGGATTACTGCTGTTGAGCTCTCCCAAATTTAAAGGGTCAGCTCCAGAAAGACATCCTAGAAGAGAGCAACCTTGCACTAGAGCAGTTTTAGTAGAGAACAAGCAGTCATAAGGGAAGTAGCTACCATATCACTAGGTCCCTACCCAATTCACTATCCATTTTGGTCAATTTCAAGGTCATAGGATTTAAAAAATCATAAATTTAATTATTTCAGCTACTTAAATCTGAAATGTCATGGTGTTAGAATTGTAGGGGTCCTGACCCAAAAAAGATGGCGGGGAGGGAAGGTTGCAAGGTTATTGTCGGGGGAAGTTGCCGTACTGCTACCCTTAATTCTGTGCTGCTGCCTGCAGAGCTGGGCCCTCAGTCAGCAGCCACAACCCTTCTGCCACCAAGCTCTGAAGGCAGCAGGGCAAAAGTAAGAGCGGTATGGTATGGTATTGCCACCCTTACTTCTGCAGTGCTGCTGTGGAGTGCTGCCTTTAGAGCTGGGCAGAAATAAGGGTGGCCATATCATGACCCCCTAAAATAATCTTCAAAGAGTTCTGTGGCACCTTATAAACTAACAAACGTATCGGAGCATGAGCTTTCGTGAGTGAATAATCTTGTGACTCCTCTGCAACGACTTTTTGGGTCAAGACCCCCAATTTGAGAAATGCTGGTCTCCCTTGTGAAATCTATATAATATAGAGTAAAATCACAGAAAAGACCAGATTTCACAGGGGGAGTCCAGATTTCGCAGTCTGTAACACGTTTTTCATGGCCGTGAATTTGGTAAGGCATTACATATCACTACACAATTACAGAATTCCTTGTTACCATGTGTAATCAGGTTAGGACTAAAGCAGCTACTGATTAGTCCACTATTGCAATTACCAGTATTCCTACTAATGCTGCTACCAGCACATAACAGAAATCATATAGAATTGATCAATTATGAAAAGCAGAAAGGAATTGAATGAATCAATGATTGTTTGTGTGAGTGGTGCGGGGGAAGACTATGGCACAGATGAACTTCTACTGAAGGGAAGGAAAGAGTATGGAATTGATACTGAGTCACATATATTGCTGACTGAAGCAGAATTTTTAATTTATTTTAAGCAGGGACCCCTTGGTTATTTTTATTTATTTATTTTTTGCAGCACCTCACTGAATGGATAGTTTAAGGGACTAACTACTCTCCATTGTACTGTTCCCTGCAGACCCATCAAATTTCCACTGAGGCTTGCAGGAACAGACTCTGGGTTATCTCCGTTATCTAATGAGCAGCTAACAACAGGCAAATCCAGGTTGCTGGAGCTCAGCTATCAGAAAGCTCAGATCAACAGAATGGTGTAAAGGGGTAGCTATTTTTTTGAGAATTTTATTACTTTTTGTTCTTGATAGCTGATAAATATTTCTGTGTGGGAGTTATGAGTTTATTATATATTTCCATGCAATAAACAAATATTACATTTCTACAACAATTTTAGTATCATGATAACTCCTCTGGATATAATTGGAATTATGTAATGTCACATTATTGCTACTGGGTAAAATTTTCAAAAGCACTTAAATGACTTAGGAGCCTTCAATAGGTGTCTGGTTCCTAAGTTGTTTCAGTTATTTGAAAATTTTATCCAGAATGCCATCTCAGATTTGCTCATGTCATAGTAGTAACTAAGTACATCTCTACATGCCATGTTTCAGCACAAGTATACACATTCTGATGTGCCTAAATTGCACTATAATGGAGTTATTTAGTTTTAAGAAATGTTCGACAACAGTCAGTGTCTAGAAATTCCCATTTGATGGATCTTTATTTAGTCATTAAACATTAAAATATTCATTATAAATTTAATTTAATTAGTGGACAAGTGATTCAGTCCTTAAAAGCTAATTGAACTAATGATAAAATATCAACCAGCCATACCCAGATTAAAATGCTTTGTTAAAATACAATCTTTAAGAGAAGTGAACATTTACCAGTTACTTTGTCAAATCACTGCAAAAAAGTTGTCTTCAAAAAGTCTCCAGGCAGTCTCTTTTTGCAAAAAGCCTTTACTTGATTTCATTTTAATTTCCTTTATTCATTACAAAACTTGATTCCATCTTTCTGATGAATATGAAAATCCTTAATAAAAAGGGAGATTATATGAATCTACACAAAATATTGATATATAATTCTGTACTGAAGAATCCCAAAGATCCCACTTAAATTTTCTGAACAGATCTCAACTTTTATTAAGTACTGAGACAAAGGTTTTCTGGAGCTCCACAGACGAAACAGCAGTCCTAGTTACCATCATCCAGACAGCTCAAAAAGTATCAAGTACCCTGTCAAATGTCCCTTTCCCAGACCTGAGGAAGAGCTCCGTGTAGCTTGAAAGCTTGTCTCTCTCATCAACAGAAGTTGGCCCAATGAAAGGTATTACCTCACCTACCTAGTCTGTCTAATATCCTGGTACCGACATAGCTATAACAACACTCCATACAAATGTTCCCAAAGGCTTTTTCTAAATTTGGAAAAGAAGTTGAGATTAGATGGTGGTTAGCTAACACATTTTAGCTCACCCTAACCTAACTATAACTTTTACCCAGGCATATATTGGTGCAGGTTAGCATGTTACATTATTTTAACCAGTTAAGTGAACTATACTCACTCATGCCCCACAGGGAAATGATCCTTCTCTAACTGGCAGAAGTTGACTTAATAATGTCTAACTGGATTGGAGCACCATATACCATGTGTTAGATTTGGTGTTTAAATTTAAAAAAAATAAACATCTATTTTTGTACAAACATGATTTTTAGTGAAAGTCATAATAGTAAAACTACAGGTAGTTAAAAATGTCACACTTAAATTCTTTAAGGGACAGTCTGTGCCTTATGCTTTGAAAGAACCTGTAGGTATTCAGTAGTCTATCTTTCACATTCCTGATTCAAGAGGCTTTTGTGTTTACAGAAGCATCTTGTGAAATATCTATTGAACAGTGCATATGACAAATAGGATGCTGGAATACTTTTTATACTACTGTGCTGCAGTATATTTTTTGGTCCCTTTGTGTATTTATTTACACTATAGAGATGACATGGTCCTTAGTTTGCTTCATCCTTCACCAATTCCATAGCTATTTCCTCCACTCATTTCTCTTTAAGCTTTTTTTGACTTTTGCTAATGTAACCCTTCTGCCCCTCTGAGTTGGCAGCAACAAGGGCCGGGTTCAGTATCTAGGGGTTCCTTTTCAATAACACAATGAATAACTGGCTCGAGCCCCCACCCAGTGACCTGGGACACTTACATACCACCCCCTCGGGCGCCTTTAGGAGGCAATACTTCCCCTCTCGCAAGCACGGAGTCTGAGTGTAACAAAATCCTTTTAATAAAGGAGGGAAACAATGCGGCATCGCATTGGAGAAACACCACAAACAGAACTATAACACAAACCATAAGCAAAAACCCACCTTCAAGTACGTTTGGCAATGTCCTTTCCCCCTTAGGGTTTTAAGTCCAATCACCCCAAAGTCCAACAACCCGAAAGTCTCTGGTCAGTGCCACCCCAGAGTTCAAAAGTTACGCGAGTTTACCCCCCCGAGCCTGGTGGAAAGGGGGCCACAACAGTGTTGTTAAAGGGCACCTACGTGGGCAGGCCCACTGCTACGCCTCTCCGGTGATCTGCTGGCAGCCTTCACCACACAGCCTCGACTACACAGCTGTGCACTCATTCCAGCTGACCTGTGAGCCACTCCAGCCTCCCCCGGGCCAAATAAACCGCTCCACTCACTGGTCCGATGGGCGCGCCAAACATGCTGCAAACGTGCTCCCTCTGCCAGCCGCTGCTGAGCGATAGGTCTTTCACGCTCCCCCACTATGTAACAGGCACTCCATATCTCAGCTCAGCTCTTTTAGTGATTTCGCTCTTATAGGGGCCCAGTGCTGTGCACCATTGCCAACATGAATTCAGTCAACTGCCTTTAGATGATCCTAAGGAATCAAAATTAGCTCACTCTTTAACAGTGGAGAGAGGAGGCTATGCAATTGGTGTTCCAGGCCCTCAAAAGGGGCCCATACCATCAGGTACACACACCAGCAGGGTGGGCTCCAGGCACTAGCGCGCCAAGCATGTGCTTGAGGTGGCATGCCAGGGGGGCGCTCTTTCGGTTGCCAGGAGGGTGGCAGGCGGCTTTGGTGGACCTCTCGCAGGCGTCCCTGCGAAGGGTCCGCTGCTCCTGCGGCTCCGGTGGAGCATCCGCAGGCACACCTGCGGGAGGTCCACTGGAGCCATGGGACCGGCGAGTGGCAGAGCGCCCCCCATGGCATGCTGCCGTGCTTGGGGCGGCGAAATGGCTAGCGCCGGCCCTGCACACCAGTCCCCAACCTCTCTCAATTCACTGGGTTGTGGAACCCATGTCCCTTGTCTAGCAAGTGTCACTTAATTTATATTGAGTCATCTCTGTCATAAAGCAGTCTCGTAGTTCCTCATTCACATAATCAGAGTGACAACACTTTATTTTTCCTGCCCCAGTAACAAAGAAATTGGGGATCCCAGAGCTGTCAAAATAACCATCCCAGGCTGCCGTGGGCTATGCTAGGTGGAGTGGGTGTGCCAATGCACATACCTAAAATTCCTTTCCACACTCCCCATAATTCATCACCAGATGTCAGGGTAGGGCTCATCCTGACCCTGCTTACACTAATAATTTTTTCTTTCCTTGTTTACAGAATTTCACCTGACCTGTCATACTAATCATGAAATGTTCTGTTGCCACCTAAATACTGTTTAACTTTCTCTACAGACATTTTGTCAAGGCCCACCTTCACGATGAAAATATGTTTACCACTGGCAGGGCATTAGATTCAAACAGGTTGCTCTGATTGAACACTTGCCAGGTTAGTCATAATAAGTTTGTTTATTTTCCCCTCAGGATAAAATTTAAAAGTCTTTTGTCATTCTGATTCTTCTGTGAAGTTCTGAAGCAGCAGAGTATCTTGATTCTAAATGATTTATTAAAATCAATTAAAACATAAAATGCAGTTTATTGACATACTTTTTTATTACATTCAACTTTATTTGTAGTGATGACAGGTTATTCCTTCCTCTACTGACACTTGTGCTATCTGCCTGTTTAAAATCATTAAATAAAGTATTTCCTTCAGCATTTCATTAAAACATACAAAAATTATATGTGCTGTCTTACACCCAGTTTCTATAGTATGTGAAATTTGTTGTGCTGCCTTTTTTCTTCAGTTTTATATTCGTAGGTCTCAGTTCATCTATCTGCCTAATAGAATACATGCATTTCTTCCTAATTTCTTTCCTTTCGCCAGTGTGTCATAGATTGAGTTTAACTACAGAATGTATACATTTTAGAAAATAATCACACTAGGTAACATCAGGGGTACATAATGGGTGTCTTTGGGATATAGATTTATGGTACATGTGAACTGAAGTCCTCATAACTATCTCTGAAAGTCTTTCTACAATAGAGGGATTAAGGTTATAGCTCACAGATGCCTGTCATCCGGTCAGTTTACACTACAGGGAAATAAAATAGGATAGTTAATTTTCTTGTATTCTGTTAAAATGTCAAGGTTTAATTAAACTTCTTCAGCTTAAGTATTGCACAGCTATGTTCAGCTGTCATGAAGCATACTAGAAATTGATTTGTCATTGCCTGCATGCCCAAGCAGACATTAGGTAGGCATTGTATTTTTATCCAAGATTTTTTAATAATCGAAATGGCTTTCTGATTCTAAAATTCATATGAGTCAGTCTATATTAAAATAAATATTACTCATATGCTTCTGAAGTAAAATAAGGCAGGTGACAAATATATGACATTTACATTCAATTATGCATTAATAACAACATTTGTGCTTTTTCTACAATTAATTTTTACTACTTTCAAATTTCATTCATTTCTAAAGATTGTATATTATTGTGTCAGTGGTAAAATGATTAATCACTAGGCAATGTCATGAATTAACAAGAAAATTGCAAGTCAGTAAAGTAAAATGATTTGTGACAATCTTGAGGGTTAAAACAGTTCAACTGATCAACAGTTCAGTTAAAGCTTTAAGGAAGGCTGAAAGAATTGGGTTTGTTTAGTTTGGAAAAGAGAAGACTGAGAGGGGACATGATAGCAGTTTTCAGGTATCTAAAAGGGTGTCATCAGGAGGAGGGAGAAAACTTGTTCACCTTCGCCTTAATAACAAGCCGCAGTGGGCTTAAACTGCAGCAAGGGAGATATAGGTTGGACATTAGGGAAAAAGTTCCAACTGATCAAAGTATTAAACAGTGGAAAAATTTGCCTAGGGAGCTGGGAATCTCCATCTCTGGAGATGTTAAGAGCGGTTAGATAAATGTCTATCAGAATGTCTAGGACAGTATTTGGTCCTGCCATGAGCGGCAGGGGACTGGACTCGATGACCGTCTCGAGCGTCCCTTTCCAGTCCTGAGTCTATGAATCTATGAATCTTATAACTGAGGAAAAAGTAAATAAAATGCAAAAACATGAACTGAATTGCAGTCCAACTGAAGCAATATACATAGTATAATTTTGACTTAATATATAACAGGCAGTAACATTGCATTACTCATAAAAATTAGGGCTGTCAGCAATTAAAAAATAATAGCAATAAAAAAATAATCACAATTAACATGCTGTTAATAACAGATACTATTTAACTAATATCAATCAAATACCAATCAGACCTACTTCTTGTTTCAGCAATTAGCTCAGTCAAACAAGTTTAGTTCATTTGCAGGAGATAGATGCTGCCTGCCTTTTGTTTACAATGTGCACCTGAAGTGAGAACAGATGTTTCGCATGGCATTGTTGTAGCTGGCATCGCAAGTGTATGTGTCAGATGCACAAAGATCCATATGCCACATCCATGGTTCTCCCACCATTCCAAAAGGCCTGTCCATGTTGATGACGGTTCTGCTGATAAGCCCAAAGCAGTGGACTGACATATGTTCACTTCACATCTGAGGTCAGATGCACTAGCAGAAGGCTTGGTTTTACTTTTATGGTTTGGGTCGTAGTTTCCACATTCAGAGCTATTGCTCTTTAAGACTTCTGAAAGCACTGCTCCGACCACTCATCCCTCTGAGATTTTGGGAAGGCACTTTAGATTTTAAATCTTGATTCAAGTTGCTTGTAAGCTATCTTTAGAAATTTCAATGGTACTTCTTTGCATTTTCTCAAATTTGCAGTGAAAATGTCCTTACTGGCTCATATCTGAGACTGCCTTATAACATGAAATATTGGCAGAATGTGGGTAAAACCAGAGCAGGACAGACAATTCTCCCCCAGGGAGTTCAGTCACAAATTTAATAATGCATTTTTTTTTAAAATGAGCATCATCAGCATGGGAAGCATGTCCTCCGGAATGGTGCCAAAGCTGAAAGGGGCTACACATGTTTAGTTATCTGGCATGTAAATACCTTTCAATGTGGGCTACAAAAGTGCCATGAGAATGCCTGTTCTCACTTTCAGGTGACGTAAATAAGTGGGCAGCATCATCTCCTGTAAATGTAAATAAACTTGTTTGTCTTAGCAATTCGCTGAACAAGAAGTAGGACTGAGTGGACTTACAGGCTCTAATGTTTTACATGGTTTTGTTTTTAAGTGCAATTATATAACCAAAAAAAAATCTACATTTGTAAGTTGCATTTTCATGATAAAGAGATTGCACTATGGTGCTTGTATGAGCTGAAATGACAAATACTATCTCCTTTCTTTATCATTTTTATAGTGAAAATATTTTTAATAAAAATAATATAAAGTGAGCACTGTACACTTTGTATTCTGTGTTGTAATTAAAATAGATATATTTGAAAATGTAGAAAAACATCCAAAATATTTAATAAATTTCAATTGGTATTCTATTGTTGAACAGTGTGATTAATCATGATTAATTTTTAAATCATAATTACATTTTGAGTTAATTATGTGAATTAACTGCGATGAATCGACAGCCCTAATAAAAATGTTATTAAATTGCATCACTGCGACACTGAAACACAAAACGTCACTGAAACACAACTGCCATTAAAAATTGTGGAAATTACCAACTACTGTTAAGTATACATTTCTGAGACTAAACTTTCGTATACCATTCACTGAAACACATGTAGAGACTGAAAATGACATACAAACAACTTTAACTGTACCCACAAAAGCAAAAATGGAGATAACCTTATCCATCTATAAAAAACAAAATTGCTGGCCTGAGTCAGTTGACTTGGGTTTGCAGGGCTAAAAATTGCTGTGTACATATTCATGGCCAGGCTACAGCCTGAGCCCAGGGCCCTCCACCTTTGCAGGGCAATGTCTGCATACAAACATTGGAATGTCTTACTCTTACCTGAAGAGTGGTTGAACAAAATCAGGGCTTCTGTACAGCTACACAAACACTCTTGCCTTCTTTACAGTCCCCAAACAATACATACATTAGAAAAAAAATAGATAAAGAGCATTCTGATGGCAGTCATTCCCCAATCCTTCACTAGCACGCTTAGGGTACATCTACACAGAGATAAAAGACCTATGGCACAGATGCGGCTGGCCAGGATCAGTTGACTTGGGCACACGGGGCAAAAAATTGCAGTGTTCACGTTCAGACTCAGGCTTCATACAGGCTGAGCCTTGGGCCCTCCACCTTTGCAGGGGTTCCTGAACTTGGGCTCCAGCCCGAGCTTGAATGTCTACACAGCAGTTTTTCAGCCCTGAAATCCGAGCTCTGAAAGCCTGGGTCAGCTGACCTTTGGCCAGCCATGGACTTTTTCATCCCTATATAGACATACCCATAGAATTTTCTCATGTGTTTATCACCATGGCATCTAAATACTAATATAATAGATACCCACTGATTAACCATCTTTGTTATCATTCCTCTAAAGGAGGTATTTCTGGGGTATGTGCAGAGAGAGGGTGTTCTATAACGCATAGAGAAGGCAGAGTTTTGCATGAACTAAGTCTCCACAGCGATCCAAACTCCCTTACTGAATCCAGCTCTTCAGCCAGCTTGGACTTCCTCCCTAGATCTATTCAGACCTAAGTATGGAACTACAAGAATATACTTTTGGAGTTTGAGGGAAAGTTTAAAGAAATTTTGTATGCACTAATCAGAGATCCACCATGGCAACTAATTGACATAAATGCTAATAAGTATAATGTAAATGGCGAATCAACTTATTGACGTTAGGGACCCCAATATTATTGAGGAAGTACATATAAGTTCCCTTGATTGTTCCCTTGATTGCCTTTGATTAGCCTTCCCAAGTGCGACTCATGAGGGGGTAGGACTGATCTAGGCAAGCAGGCTTTAAAAGCCAGAGGCAGAGCAACCAAGAGAGCGAAGCAGATGGGGCTGCAGACAGGGGAGTTTGAGAGGGAGTTTGACAGAGTGAGGCCTATGATGGTAAGGAAGACCCACAACACCTGTGCTAGCATTGCTTCTGTCTCCTCCACCTGCGCTTGTAGCCAGAAAGAGCACCTGAGCATGGATGCTTCTACCCAGGTCCTGGTGTGGTTTTGCAGGGACTTTGACTTGCAATTCCCATTTACTGATATCCAGGCTGGGAGGACCATCCAATGTGAAAGGTGCCTGCTGGTAGAATCTCTCAGGCAGCAGGTGGGAAAGCTACAGGAGGAAGTGGCCAGGTTGAGGCGCATCCGAATCCATGAGCAATTCCTGGACAGTCTTCATGTGGAGACAGCTGAGGTAACTGTCCCAGTACACAGGACTGCTGACACACCACTGGTGGAAGAGGAGATGGCTCAGGGTGGACACTGGCAGCTGGTTATTTTTGGCAGCGGGCAGTGCTCCACCCCTGCTGCGTACCCTCCCGCCGTGGTAATAGGTAACCGTTATGTTCTTCTTGATACAGGAGAGAAGGAATCACGCCCTACAGTAAAAGAGGAGAAGCCTCGTACCCCTAAGGCTGGGAGGTCTGCTGCCATCACTGCGAATAGGAAATGTAGGGTAGTGGTGGTCAGAGACTCTCTTCTGAGAGGGATGGAGCACCCATCTGCTGCCCTGACAATTCATCTTGGGAGGCATGCTGCCTGCCGGGGGTCTGTATCCGAGACGTTATGGAGGCATTGTCGAGGATTATCTGCCGTCTGACTATTACCCCGTGCTACTCATCCATGTGGGCTCAAATGATACTGCGAGGTGTGACACTGAGAAGATCAAGAGTGACTACAGGGATCTAGGAGTACGGGTGAAGGAGTTTGGAGTGAAGGTGGTATTCTCTTCGATCCTTCCTGTCAAAGGTAGGGGCCCGGGGAGAGACAGGTGCATCATGGAGGTGAATGCCTGACTGCGAAGATGGTGTCAACAGGAGGGCTTTGGCTTCCTCGACCACGGGATGGTATTCCAGGAATGACTGCTAGGCAGAGATGGCATTCACCTTTTGAGGAGGGAAATGACCCTATTTGGACACAGACTGGCTAACCTAGCGAGAAGGGCTTTTAACTAGTGTGATGGGGCAAGGCCAGATGGCTACAGTAAAGTACTGAGAAACAGGTATGTTAGCCCCAGGCTAAACAAATCCCTAGTACCCTGGTAACCAAATGGCAGTTGCTCCACGTAATTAAAGGGCAACCTGGAGCCAATTAACTTTCTAGAAGGCAGTAGAGATGAGCTACTATTAATTAGAACACCTGGCAGCCAATGATTCAAGGCAGGCATCAGGGGCACCTGGCTCTTAAAAAAAGGAGCTCACTCCAGTCAGGCAAAAGAGGAGCCGAGGAGAATGGAGCGTTGTGAGGAGCTGGGAGCAAGAAGGCAAGGAGCTGAGAGTGAGAGAAGTATACTAGATGGCAGATTGACGGAGGAAAGCATTGTCAGACCCAGGAGGAAGGTCCTTGTGAGGATAAAGAAGGTGTATTGGAGGGGCCATGGGGAAGTAGCCCAGGAGTTGAGCTGTCCTCAACTGTTACACGGAGGCAACTAATAAGACAGGCGATCCACACGGCCCTGGGCTGGAACCACGAGAGAGGGTTGGGCCTGGATTCCCCCCAACTCCCGAACTCTCCTGGATCAGACACAGGAGAGGTGACTCAGACTGTGAGTTCCACAAGAAGGGAAGTTACTGAGGTTGAACAAATCCGCCACATAAGGCAGGACCCCCACACAGGTGGAGGAGGACACTTTGTTCACACTAGGTTCGATGGGTGCAGTGACCAAAGCCCACAGGTAAGATGGGAACACGAAGATTCTGGGAGATGCTCGAAAATAAGGAGGGAGCATGGCTTATAATGACAGAGAGAAAAAGGGTCAGGGCAAAACTGGGGAGCAAGATAAATCATAATCGTAATGCTTATTACTAAAATGTGGAGATGTAGTGTAATAAGCACAAAAAGAACTGAAGTGCCCTAACATAAATACAAGCTATGAATTGTTGGCATCACACGAAACTGGTGCGATAGATACACATTGATGAAATGTTGGTAAATGGATGGGTACAGCTTGCTCGAAAGGAAATAGACGGGGAAAAGGGAGGAGGTGTTGCTTAATATATATTAAATGTACCGCACTCTGGACTAAGGTGAAAACTGACATACGAAGATGGAAGTGTTGAAGCAATCTGTCGGTTTAGGCCTACAGGGGTAAAAACAAGGTGATGTCATACTAGGAGTCCCTATTTACTACAGGCCACCTAACCAGTGGAATAGGTGGATGAGGCTTTTTTTAAAAACAACTAACAAATCACCAAAGCCCAAGATTTGGTGGTGATAGGGAACTTCAACTAATCCAAATATAGTTTTGAAAATAACAACAGTGAGTCACAAGGCTATCCAATAAGTTCATTGGACGCATGCAGACAACTTTTTATTTCAGAAGGTTGAAAAAAGCTACTGGGGGAAGCTGTTTCTAGATTTGATTTAACAAATAGGAGGAACTTGTCTGAGAATCTGAAAGGAAAGCAGCTTGTGTCGAAAGAGATCATGAAATCACCCAGGAGTTCACAATTTCTAAGGAAGGGTAAGAAGGGAGTAACAGCAAAATAAAAGACAAGGATTTCAGGAAAGGCAGATTTTGGTAAGCTCAGAGAGCATGATAGTGAAGGCCCTAGGATCAAGACTGAGGGAAAAAAAACTGAGGAGAAGTTGGGCAAGTTTTCAAAGAAGGACACTATAAGGCCAAAAAGAAGCTTTTCCTGCTGTGTAGCGAAAGATAGAAAATGTTGGCAAAAGACACCTTGCTTAAACCACGAGATGTGCATGAATCTGAGTCAATAAACAATGTAAACTAGACAAATTACAAGGATGATAAGCAAACAACGACAGGAGTGCCAGGACAAAAAACAAGTCAAAGGCCACAAATAAGGCTCCATAACTATACAGGAATAAGGGAAACAAGAAGACTTTTTATCAAATAAGCCTACTGCCAGTGAGGAGGGAGAAACAGTAAAAGGAAACTTGGAAATGGCGGAGATGCTTAATGACTCTTGTTTTGGTCTTCACTGAGAAGTCTGACGGAAACCAACATAGTGAATGCAATGGGAAGGTGGCTGAGTTAAGAAGATAAAAAAAAAAGAACAAGTTGAAAACACTTAGAAAAGTTAGATGCCTGCAATCTCCATGGGCCTGATGAAATGCATCCTAGAATAAAGGTATCTGAGCCTCAATGGAGCGGGAGATTCCCAGAATAGAATTGAAAGGGGCAAATATAGTGCCGTCTATAAAAGGAAATAAAACAAACCCGGAAACTAACAGACCAGTTAGTTTAACTTCTGCTGCCGGGAAGATAATGGAGCAAGTAATTAAAGAATCATCTTGCAAACACTTGGGAAGGGGTAAGGTGATAGGAATAGCCAGCATGGTTTGTAAAAGACAAATCATTATCAAACTAATCTGATTAGCTTTCTTTGGACAGAATAACAAGTCTTGTGACAAGGGAGAAGCGGTGGATTTGGTATTACTAAGAACTTTTAGGTTAAAAAAGCATTTGATACAGTCTTCACATGATATTCTATTCAATAAACTGGCAATAACTTAGATGGGGCTACTATAGAGGTTGGTGCATAACTGGCTGAATACACTGTATGCAGAAAGTAGTTGATAATAGGTTCCCAATCTTGCTGGAATGGTATAACAAGTGGAGAGTATCAACAGACAGGGATACATGTTTTAGGGATCAGGCTCGTGTTCCAATATCTCATCAACAACTTGGATATGGCATAGTAAAGTACGTATAAGTTTGCAGATGCATACTAAATGGGTCATAAAATTCAAAAATGGTCTGGACAAATTGGAGAAATGGTCCTGAAGGTAAACAGGATCAAGTTATGCATAAAGACAAATGGCAAATTTTCCCACTTAGAGAAGGAACAACCAGTTTCACACAACAGAAGGGAAGAGCTTGTCTAGTAAAGAAATATTAGCAAGAAAGGAACTAGGGGTTATAGTGGACGCACTAAGAAAATATGTCGTAACAGTCGTTGATGCCTGTTGGCAAAAAAGAAAGCAAAACCTGATTCGGTTATGACATTATGTTGTGAGCAAGACATGAGAAGTCATTCGTCTTCCGGTCTACTCTGCCATGCTGCGTTAGGCCTCAAACTGAGTTATTGGTGTCCGTTCTGGGCAGCGCACTCAAGAAAGATTAGGAGAAATTGGAGTATAGGTCCAGAGAAGAAGAAAATGATTAAGGTCTGGAAACAGACCTACGAAGAAGGCTGAACAAAGAACTGGGTTTAATTTAGTTTGGAAAACGAGAAAGACCGAGAGGAACATATAGCAGTTTCAGTATTAAAAGGGTGTCTAAGAGGGAAGGAGAAAACTGTTCATCTTTCACCTCTAAGGTTAAACAAAAGCAATGGCTTAAAACTGCAGCAAGGGAGTTTATCGTGGACATTAGGAAAAATTTCCTAACTGTCAGGGTGTTAAACACCTGGACATAAATTGCCCTAGGGAGGTTATGGAATCTCCATCTCTGGAGATATTTAAGAGTAGGTCAGATAAATGTCTGTCAGGGACGATCTAGGCAGTATTTGGTCCTGCCATGAGGGCAGGGGACTGGACTCGATCTCTCAAGGTCCCTTCCAGTCCTACAATCTATGAATCTATGAATAAGAAAAGGAGTTTGAAATCACCATTGATTATGTATAAGGTATGGTGGGTGTTAATGTTATCTCTTATAAAAGGGTGATACCCAGCCTTGGGGTAGTGGAATACGTTGGAACATGTTGACCTGATGACCACACATGGATCACCTCACTACTTCAGGGTTCCCCACAAGGGATGATGTGAATAATGTAAGTGCAGGACATTGTGTATTGGGTCTATCTCCTTGGTAAATTACAGTTAGAGCACGTCTGTCAGGGAGTTAGTGGAAGTCACGGATTCTGTGACTTTCCGTGACCTCTGTGACTTCTGCAGTGGCCAGTGTGGCTGACCTTAGAGGATAGGTCCCAGAGGATAGGTTGCTATGCCTTCATTCTGGGTGTTTGAGCATCTGAAATTAATGACTGGGGTCCCATCTGGGTCACCAAAATGTTGGAATTATTAATAATATCTGAAATTATTAATATGGGGAATTACCAAACATCAATTTAGCCATAAATTACTTTATTAAATCCAAAGGCCAAATGGTTCTGTATGTATTTGCTCTAAACATGCTTAAAAACCCTAACTAATAAGCAATTTACTACATCCAAACAGTAACAAAACATTTATAAGCATTTGATCAAGTACTTACAAATGGGCTAAACTCAGGAGTGCTTAGACTCATATTGGTTGCCTCCAGCATGTTCAGTCAGGTATTAGCAATGAACTGTTTAAAAGCTGATTTTTTTATACCCTTTAACAAGTGATGTCATTGCCAATTACTGACTGCAGCTAAAAACCAATTTGAGACAGTTCACCCTTCACACTCATCTTACAGATAAGATTTACAACACCCTTCCTTCCCAAGGCCATTCCTCCTTATCTCTTCCCCTCCTTTCTGAGGACTAACAGCTTTTTCATTGAACCTGGGTTCACATGGGAGATATTGTGGGTATGTGAGGTGGGAAAGGGCCATGTTGGCTCATTTTAAGACAGATTCTGATTTCAGACTATCTGCAGTCATGGGTGGCAGGTATCAAAGGCAGGGGAAGGCTGAGCCTACCCAAGCTGCCTGTGTGGCACTGCTCACACTACACTCCCAACCCCCTCCTGCTTCCCGACATGCTCTGCTGTGGCTCTTCCTTCCCATGCAGCCGGGGACCTGGGCCACTGGTGCTGGAACCAGGGGTAGGGGAAGTGAGGAGCAGGGGGCCATTGTCCTCCCACTTTTTGAAAGTGGATGGGCCTGGCCCATCCACTTTTTGCTGGGGCGGACCCAGCCCCTTCCCCTCCTCTTCTCTCCGAGACCTCAACCCTGGCCACGCCAGCATGGAGCACAGGCAGCTGTGGGGAGCTACGGTGGACCCTCCACTTGCCTGGGGTGTAGAGGGGCTGAGAACAGCTCCTGGCCTGTGTCCCCACATCTCAGGCTCCCCAGCCACCCAGGGCAGGATGAGGATCTGTGACTCCACACCAGCTCCCCACAGCTGCCCATGCGGCACTCCCTGACCTGGCTCTGGCTGGGAGGCAGGGGGACCTTAGAGCTGCAGCCCAGCCATGGTAACAGCCACACAGGCAGCTGTGAGGAGCTGTGCAGTCGCAGAGCCTCCACCTGCCCCAGGTGAGTGGGGAGCCTGGGGGACTGGGTCATGGGTCTGGGACTGCTTGGGCCCCCTGTACCACAGGTAGGTAAAGGGTCCACCGTGGATTGCCACAGCTGTCCACCCGGCTCTTATCAGGGCCGGGCCGTGGCTCCGAGCCCCCCCCCCCACGGCTGGAGCTGGGTTGGGGAGAGCTTCTTGGGCAGATGTGGGGAGCCTGGCTCCCTCCACCTGCCCTGGGCAGGGGGCCTGGGACAAGGACAGGGGGCTGCTTTTGCATCCACCTTGGGTGGGGGCCACAACTCCCCCAACTTTTGGGAGGGCTCCGGCGCGCTTGCCCTTGGCTGGGGCTAGTGGGGTCCAGCCTGCAGCCAGGAATTCTAGGTAGCTGGAGCCAGTGCTTGTGACACCCATCCACCCAGGGCTGGGTGCTGTGCTTAGCTGCCTGCCCACCAGCTGCTCCAGGGCTCATGCTGGGGGCTACGCTGCCACTCTGTGATTAGGGTTGGGGGAAAAGTGGGGGAGGGGCAGGGCCCTGGGCAGAAGGGGCAGGCAGGACATGGGCTACCCTCCTCAAGCCCATGGTTCACCCACCGCCCATGTCTGTAGTCACCCCTATTGGTCAGAGGCCTTCTTTTTAGAAACCTCCCCTTTATTAGCTATCCTTTCACCCAGACATCCTCCCTACCTCATTCCTTTTGTCCTTACCACTTAGTATTTTCAAGGCCTTCCATTTACTTGCTAGTCAGGGCCTCTCTCACAAAACATATATATTTCCTTAACAAATAAACTAACGTAATTCTTTAATTTTATACTTATCCTACACATACGAGTCCATTATTTTAGGTTAATACACCCAAAGTGACCTTATCTCTCTGGGCTGGCTGATTAATGACCAAGAAAGGCAGTGCCTTCTTTGGTGAAAGGAAATTCCCTCATTCCTTAAAACATGCAGTGCCAAACTGAAGAAAGCCTTCCATGATGCATCACAGCTCTCTATTTACTACCTTGTATAAACATTTTCATTCCTCAATAAATTCATAAGAGAAGCTAGTTAAAAGCTATATTCTGACCTGTCTAACCTAAACTCATATCCTAAATCCTGCACAGTCAGGATTCAGGCCACGCCATATAATGGAAACAGCATTAGTGGTGCAGAGGGCTGAACTTTTTGTGTCAGTGGATGAAGGGTAGACATCCAGTCTCATGATCCTGGACCTCTCTGCAGATTTGACACACTCAGTACTGAAAAACTATTATCTTGCTGTGATGATGTGGTTTTGGCGGGACCCAACTGAGAGTGCCAAATCAGGATCAATTGCTCAAACAGGACTGTCACAGCCCAAGGCTGGGGTTTTTCCACCTCTAAGGCAAACCAAACCAGCCAGACAAAAATGACTTTGGTTTCACCCCACTGGCTAACCACAAGTCACACAAGCAATTTCCTTAGACACTCCAGTCTCCCAGTATCACCACCAGTGCCACTCGTCCTGGGGATGAAGGTTATTGAAAAACCAACACCCCAGTTTAAAAGAGGGTTCCCTCAATCACCAAAGGACCAAGCCCCGAGCCCAGTGTCCAATTATAGCCATAGATCTGTTACCCACAAATCAACGCTGCTGCCAATCCTTTAGAATCCTAAGAGATTTAGTTTCATAAAAGGAAAAAAGATATCTCTC
>NC_133769.1:331593575-331624343 GCF_003597395.2 Chelonoidis abingdonii
GACATACAGACAGCATAATCATAACCAGTAACCCGTAACCTGGTCTTAGACACCTTATATGACCCCCTTTACATAGGATTTGGTGCCACTACAGGACCTTGGTTGCAACCCATGTTCTATATGGTTCCAGTTTATATCAATAACGTCACACTTGCCTTAGGGAGATGGCAGGAATCTGTGAGGATGCTCTGAAATGGTTTGAATTGTTCCTGGAAGGAGGCACCCAATGATAATAGTGAAAAACAGCACTTATGTCCTCAGAAAGTTCACTTATGGAATCCCACAAAGATCAGTTTCCCAGTTTTATTCAGCATTTACATGCACGTGGTAGGAAGTCTGGTCAGAAGACATGCTGCAATGTCGATATGCAGATTGCAAACAGCTCTATTTATTCAGCTCCCCACCACTTCCAGTCCCAGGAAAGTTTAAGTTTGTACATTTTAGTTATGAGTCCAAATGTTTCTGTTCAGAAAATATACTTTTTTGGGAAATGGATGTAGATGGTATATTATTTTTATTAATCACGATTGTTCATCTTGCATGATTAGCAGTCATCACTTCTTTGACATCTGTAAAATCTCTCCAAGTCACTAGAGTCCCAGTTTCTTGGGATTTTTGACAAAGTTAAGTACCATATCTGGACTTTGGATAAGTCAAGGCCTTTAGAGTCTAGTATTTTATGATAATGTCACAACCTATTAAAAAAAGTAAATTAAAAGAATCAATGTGCACTATTATATCTAGCTGATTGTTTGATGAGAAGGTGTTATATAATAAAATAATAATGTAATAAATCAAATACATTTCAGTTTTG
The DNA here is from genome assembly GCF_003597395.2 of Chelonoidis abingdonii. NCBI lineage: Eukaryota > Metazoa > Chordata > Testudines > Testudinidae > Chelonoidis > Chelonoidis abingdonii. The sequence goes on from NC_133769.1 coordinate 331,594,390, forward strand.
GCCTATGACAATTTCTAAGTAAAGATTTAGGAGTAATTAAACAATAGCTTCATAGACAATTTTTCACAATTCTCCTAGTATTTCTTTATTTGAAAATTAAATGGAATAAGTGGTTCTAGATATGAAATATAATTGAAGGGTTAGATCCTCAGCTGATGTAAATTGGCATAGCTCCATTGCACTCTATGGAGCTGTGCTATTTTCAAGGGTTGAGGATCTGGCCCATAGACTTGAGCTCCAGTTTACCAATCAAAAAGTCAGAAAAATCTTACTTGCAGTCATAACCATCAAAAATCTTTTGTTGTTTCACCTAAGTATAAAAACTCTAGCTGACATTACACTCCTTAAAATCTCCCAGTAAAATTCTCGTGATAGTTCTGTTTCTGGAACAGTGAAAATTCTTGCATTTTAATTGTCTAAGTTTTGTCTACCACAGTTGGTTTACTCTAAAAGCATTCACTGTGAAGCTGAAAATACTTTTCTGGGGAATTACCTTCACTTCCCCCCCTTGTCTCAACCTTCATCTGCATCCCGTAGAGTGGGTGACATTATATCATACTCATTCATGCAGGAATGCACTTAATAGAGTCACAGGGAAAGGGATCATTAGTTGATTGTCTGTAGTTTGATTGCCTGTGGATAAGACTCAAAGGTGCACTCCTCCATTTCAGCAGGGGGAAAAAAGCTGCCACACTTCAGTGTGCAGATTTATAAGTAAAACTTTTACTGACATGGGGAAACACCCATGTTATCATAAACTGGTCAGTGCAGTATCAGAAAGATACACATATTCATAAATCATTCCATTGTTAAAGAAAATAGTGCTCAAGGGGACAAAACATCATTCGCTGCCAGTTAGCAGCCCAGTCTTGATAAAGCTGGAGGTAACTCCAAAGCATAATACTGCCAGTTATCTCTGGAGGTAAATGCCACTGAGGGAAAAGATTTTCACAGTTTGACATCTTTGCCTTGACGTTTGAGGGGCAGGGAAAGGAAAAGTGATATAATGCCATGAGGTATATGGCACTCCTCCATTCACCCTTGTTTCCTTGTATTGCAAAGTAAAAAATGCTAAGAAAAATCCTTTTATATAAAACAAAACCAAAAATAAAATATGCAAAAATACTACATTAATATTTTGCTATGGTAATTATAAGTAGTTATAGTCTTAAAAATAATGTGGCGTGTAAAATTTATATTTATATTACCCTAACTACTAGAAACATAATAGTAAATATTTTGCTAATATATTTAGTTTTGTATAGATTACTGATTGGCACAAATGCCCATGTCACAGGTGCACTAATTTTTTTTAATACAATAAGGTACTTTCAGCATTAATTGTTTGAATTATTTTTCCTACAGCAAGGAAAAAACTGCCACAGGATTTGTATTGTACAAAAGATAATCCTCCCCTACATCAAATGCCACAATAGCAACTTCTGATTTTGGACCATTGTAGGGACAAAAACTATTTTCCTATTTGTTTTTTGTAATTAGTAGCTCAAGAGTATAACCTAGTAGGGCATATATCATTTTACCTTAAAAAAGGGTTAGAGGAGCTGTCCAGAATGCCTGATTTGGCAGAAAGAGGAAACCATACAAAAAAGTGTGTTTTTCAAAGGTAATCAGAAGGATTTAGACATAACTTTTTACTGGCCCAGTATATCAATAATCTTGTGAGAGCTGTTTACTGAAGATACAGTAGACAACTTTCTCAGGCGAATACAGTCAGTGCCGCCAGCTTCTCCAGAATCTAAACTTTCATTGAATGGGCTACAGAGGTTTTTAGCTCATGTAGTTGTAAAGGAAACCTTAGAAACATGGTGAAATAGCTGAGCTCCATGTAACTGATGGTGAAGTGACAGGACAGTGAGAACATCTGCAGTTATTCCAGTAGTATGCCTGTAGAGGAATTCTACTTACCTGCCTTTCAGCAGCAGCAGTAGAAGAGACCTATTTCATACACAGGGCTGTCGTGAATCAATCTGTCTGCCTTTCTATTTATCTAGGCATTTATGATGCTTATCTATATCAACAGGATTTGTGAAAGGGTTTGTAGATAATAGCAAATACCTTAGGCCTGTCTGACTTCAATATACTTTGCCGTAGACCTTTCATTAGGACCTAAATATAGTTTTTACTTTACAGGTCAGTCCTGATGATTACCTTACAAGCTTCTGGTTTTATTTTTATTGTGCATTTAATATTGTTTCATTCCTTTGTGTAAATCTTTTCTTAGATTTCAATTGGTTCAAGTTTAGCAATACAAAGAATAACATGTTATATTGCAAGTAAAAAAATTGATCACTGAGATAACACTTGTGTTGCCTCTGTGGTTCCGAAAGGGACAGCAATGAGAGAATTTTGAGTTCAAACTCAAAATTACAAGTTTTAGTATAGTATCTTGTGACCCAGTTAACCAGTGACAGAGTTCCAAAAATAGGAGCAGCCATCTTGCAGAATATATAGATTGCAATTTTTGACTGAATATTCAACTTAACATTTTGTCCTTACTCAGTAGAATGAACAATGTTGAAATAAATAAAAAGTGACCCAGCTTTTGCCCCAAAATTGAAGCAAACCATTTCTGAGGTTCAAAAAAAGTCAAGATACCATTTCCCTACGTTATTTTTATATTTTCATGTCCTCTATGTGCATGGTTCTGGATGGGACCGAATGTCAAATATTTTCATACATTCCAAGGCCAGAATGCCCATTGTGATCAACTCTCTGACCTCCTGTATAAAACAGGCCATAGAACTTTCCCAAAATAATTCCTAAAATTTATCTTTTAAAAATGTATCCAGTCTTGATTTTCAAATAGTCAGGAATGTAGACTGCACCATGACCCTTGATAAAGGGTTCCAATGGTTAATTACCCAAACTATCTAAGTCTAATTTGTCTAGCTTCAGTTTCCAACCATTGTATCATGTTACACCTTTCTCTACCAAAGAACTAATATTTAAATATTTGTTCCCCATGTAGATATTTATAGACTAATCAAGTCATCAATTAACCTTCTCTTTATTGAGCTAAATAGACTCAAAGAGCTCAATCTATCAGTATAAGGCATGTTTTCTAATCCTTTTAGGATTCTCATGGTTCTTCTCTGAACCCTCTCCGCTTTATCAATATCCTTCTTGCATTGAAAGCACCAGAGCCGGATGCAGTATTCCTGCAGCAGTTATACCCATGCCAAATACAGAGATAAAATAACTTTCTAGTCCTACTTGATGTTCCCTGTTTGTCCATCCCAGGATCACATTAGCTCTTTTGGCCACAAACCTTCAAAAGGGGTAAAAAGCTTATGTTCATTTGAAAATTCTTTGTGGATATTTCAAGAAGTACTGACACCAGGTTGGTGACCCTGGAAAAGAATACTAATTTTCTAATGATGAACAAGGAACTTTAATAGAATAAATAAGGAAGTAGTATCCCAAAGTATGCTGTTTTTGCTTTGTTTCTCAGCAGAGCTTCTAGAATCTCTCTCAAGCGTGTCTTGCCTGGCTTCCTACAATGGATATGAAGAAATGGTACATACACATCCTTACCGTCTCTTATCTATATATCTTGGAACACCTCTTCACGAGGTAACTATTTAAACTGACCAAGTCTATATTTTCATAAACAGGAGTCCGTTATGTGTGATTTAAAGAAACTGCCCTTTCATGGGTGGATGGATCCCTTTAAAGCACATATTTAAAAATGTTCAACAAAAGAAATTAAATATCAGTAAGGAATGGTGTCCCTAGCCTCTGTTTGTCAGAGGATGGAGATGGATGGCAGGAGAGATATCACTTGATCATTGCCTGTTAGGTTCACTCCCTCTGGGGCACCTGGCATTGGCCACTGTCGGTTGACAGATACTAGGCTAGATGGACCTTTGAGTCTGACCGGTACGGCCGTTTTTATGTTCAGTGAATTTAGTCCCTAGTTCCAGAAGACACTTAAACATGTGTCTAAATATTTTGCTGAACAGGGATGGACTTGTATTTCAAAGAAATATAAACAGAAAATGTCACTTATTTGTATAGCTTTTTATTGCATATTTAGTTTGCAGTTTTGTTCTAAGTTAAGTATATCCACTGATATAATTAATCCATAGACGTTGCTTAAGCATGTGCTTAAGTTTGTTGCTGAATCAGGGTTTAAGTCCTACTATAGCTCTTTCTATTCAGACTCCTTTGAGGAATTTTTCTGTCATGAGAGATGCTCAAATGATAATAAATAATACCATTTCTTTTGTCTTCCAAGTACCTGAAGCTGTGGTGAGGAGTTTCTTTAGGACAGCCCTTTTGCTCTTCCCTAAAAAATGCTTTCCTTATAGATGCTGAGCCAGGCGACATTTCTTGAGTTATGATTATTCTTATTGTTCTGCTTGGGGCCTCCTGGTGGATGTTAATTGCAGTGCTTTGGAGCTGTGCTCCAGCTCTGCTCCAGTTCCAGGCAAAAACCTGCAGCTCCGCTGCTCCAGAGCTGCTCCGCGCTTCAGCTCCGGGCTCCGCTCCAAAGCCCTGGTTAATTGTAGTTCAGATGTTATTACATTTGTCTTTCATTGATTTCTGTGAAAAACAAACATTCACACTCCTTTTGGGTTGATTTACCTGAGGGATGTATTAGGTTCATCACTCTAGTTTTTCCCCTTTAAAATACTGTATACAAATAAAGTTTAAAAAACACTGATTTTGATTAACTACCTTAACAAAGGCATCTATCTAGCTTGCCAGCAGGTGGCATTTGTTCACAAATGATGAAAGCTCAGGCATGTTTTCCCCAAAATATATTTTTATATCTTCAAAGTAGTATGATAAAAGTTGTGTAAAGTATGTTTGTTTGAGGTGTTGAGTGCTTATATCTTGATTTCATCCCTAAAACGTAAGATAAAATTTTAAGTAATTTTCCCTTCAGCCTCTATGCTCTATGGATCCAAGCATACTTTTTATTTATATTTTATTGACAAAACTTTAAAACAGTATGGGGAGAAAGCAATCACTACTACAACAACAAAAAGATATAGAAATGGGAAAGAGGGAAAGAAAGGAAGGAGGAGAGGGAGGGGAAAGGAGAGCAATAGCTCAATTTGCAGTTGCTAGGGATTAATCAAAGTTTTCTAAAAAATTAGACTAAATCTTTTACATTTGTCTGAGGTGGCATCTCCAAAACGTTACCTGCTGTTCAGTTGCCAGGTCAGTCCAAGTCATTGAGTCACACTTCTATCGATGGAGGCAGTCTTCTCTCCCATCTAAGCAATATGAATCATTTGGTTACAAGTGGTGGTCTAGAGAACCAAGCTTTCTGTGAGTTGGAGAGTTTCCAGGATAAAGGGATATATCCCAGAACACAATTCTGAGAACTTAATTTTAAGGAGGTATCCATTATCATACTAATCCTCCTGCACACAGTTAGCTAGAAGTATTGTATCCTGAGATAGTCCCAAAACATGTGAAGCCAGCATGGCACCAGGAGACCCACATCTCCAGCAGCGGTTTGTTTCGGCAAAGCCCATGCTCTGTAATTGTGGGGACAAGAGTGAACAAAATAAAATTTTCTGCTGGATCAGCCCTAATTGTAGATCAATAGTAGAGTTATTAATGTGTTGCCAGGCAGCTCCCCATTGGCTGAGATTTGAGATATACACAAATGTGTTCGAGGTCTGGAACAGATAATCTAAATTAGGGAGATTCTTTTGGGACAAGAATTCATAACAGACTTCAGCTAGTTGGCTGACCCTATGGAGCTCTCTCCACATCAACAACAATTTTGGAGTCTCTGGTGCTCCCAGCGCATCAGGACCAAATATGTCCTTCAACAGATGCTTAAGCTGCAGATAATGCCATGCAGCTGGACCAGGAAGGTTTTATTGTCATGAGAGTGCTTGGAATTGCAGAAAACGATCCTCTGAGATCAACTAAGAAATCCATTGTCATAAACGGATAGTTAAGGGTTAATGTCTCTTTTACCTGTAAAGGGTTAACAAGCTCAGTGAACCTGGCTGACACCTGACCAAAGGACCAATCGGGGGACAAGATACTTTGAAATCTTGGTGGAGGGAAGTCTTCGTTTGTGCTGTTTTTTTTTGTTCTTTGTTCTCTCTTGGAGCTAAGAGGGGCCAGACTTGCAACCAGATCTTTCTCCAATCTTTCTAAAACAGTCTCTTACGTTCAAAATAGTAAGTACTGGATAGAAGGCGGATTAGTCTTTTTGGTTGTTTTCTTTATTTATAAATGTGTATTTTGCTGGAAGGATATTTTACCTTTGTTTGCTGTAACTTGTAACTTAGGCTAGGGGGGATGGAGTCCCTCTAGCCTATGTATAAGCTTAGACCCTGTAAACATTTTCCATCTTGATTTTACAGAGATAATTTTTACTTTTTTTCTCTCTTTAATTAAAAGCTTTCTTTTTTAAGAACCTGATTGATTTCCCCCCCCTTGTTTAAGACCCAAGGGGATTGGGTCTGAACTCACCAGGGATTGGTGGGGGAAAAGAAGGTCGGGGGGAAGGTTAAATTCCTCTCTGTTTTAGGATCCAAGGAGTTTGGATCAGTGTTTCTCTCAGGGTAACCCAGGGAGGGGAAGTCTGGGAGGGGGGAAAGGAGGGGAAATGGTTTATTTCCCTTTGTTTTAAGACCCAAGGGGTTTGGGTCTTGGGTCCCCCAGGGAAGATTTTGAGGAGACAGGGAGTGTACCAGACACTGGAATTTCTGGTTGGTGGCAGCGTTATCAGATCTAAGCTAGAAATTAAGCTTAGAAGGGTACATGCAGGTCCCCACTTTCTGGGCGCTAAAGTTCAAAGTGGGAATAATACCTTAACATCCATATTATCCTCTTATCCATCCAATCTCTCTACAGTAATGGTTTCTTGCCAGTTTTAAAAAATGTGTTGCCCAAAAGTATGGTATCAATGTGTGAGAAGGGATGGAATTCAAATTTTCTATGCAAACTGGCCCATGTTTATCCAGTAGCCAATACTGTAGGGGACATTTTATGATCAAAATGGTAATAGGCTGAGGCCAGTATTCCTGCCAATGGGAGGGGATGGATCAACACCTGGTCTACCAGCAGCCAGGGAGTGGTCTGCTCCGTTATGTTTTGGAGCCACAGGGCTGCCTGGCTAAGGATAAAGTCTGTATGAAAATGCTGAAAGTTGAGGAAATGGAAGCCTCTAAATGTGATTTGGAGCCATAATTTACAAGGCTTTGGAGCAGAGCCCGGAGCAGCGGAGATGCAGATTTTTGCCTGGAGCTGGAGCAGAGCCGGAGCTCAGCTCCAAAGCCCTGGTAATTTACACAAAGCCAGTCTTGGCCTCCCACCTACCTCCCAGGAAATTATATATTTTTTTAGTTCTTAATTTTCCTAAGATAAAATCAAGGAATAGTAACTGGGAGCTGTGAGACAGAGGCCCATTTGTGGTTCATTATTCCACATCAGCAGCTTTTGTCAGACCTGACATCCTCACTGCACCTAACAGGTGTTAGAATTTATGTCCAAAAAGTGTCATGTAAGATATCATTGGAATACTAACAACTAATAACTCAACTTGCACAATGTGCAGGTACAGGATGTGTATAAAGGGTTATATGTGCGAAAATTATGTTCTTAAATTGAGTTTGGCAAGCAGTTCATAAATTCAGTCTGCCTAGACAAAGGAATGTGTATTTGCTTGTCAGGCAGAGATAATGGGGGTCTATTTAAATATAAGGTGAAGAAAGCTGTCAAGCAGGGGAGAATACAACCTGGCATCTACTTCCAAGCAGGAGAGAAAAACTTTATCTGGGCTATAAAGATGGGAGTCTGAAACTCAAAAAGATAAGTAATTGAATCAGCTAATTGTTTACACTATTACTGTATTATAAAAGTGTATCAAGTAAGGTTCTTTCTGAAATTTAATGACACACTAGTGATTAATATAGCATTAATACATATATTTCACAATGAGAAAATATGGATATTTAACAATATTATGGTTTAAAGTCTGTGGCCAAACACAGGGAGAAACAGGTTCTCTCCCAGACAGGAGGGAAAGCAGCTACCTACCAGTCTCCAATGAAGTTAAGCAAGATGTGACTGTACCAGGGTCAGCACTTACCTCTCGTGTGTAACCCCTCTCCTATGGGGGATAGTGGTGGCAAACAGTTCTTTTCACAGGGTGGGAGGGCAACCCATCTCTCATGGATGACCCCCTTTATCTCAGTTAGGTGTCTTAGGCTTTTTCTTTTTAAGTCTTACATCAGGGTGGTGCCTACCTCTCACAAGCACCACACCCCTTCCCCCGGTTCTCTCAGCCAGTGGTCAGTAGCTCAACCCTTCAGCTAAGCCACACACAGTCCCCCCTTCTAGGGTATACAGTCCAAGTTCTTTCTCAGCCCTGGTATGGGGCCGTAGCTCTAAGGCTTCTTCCCAGATGCACTGCCTTCTTCAGATACCGAGCAGGGGCCCATATCAATACTCTTAGCTGGTGTCCTTTTCAGCAGCAATCTCTGGGTTCAGTGTGCAACCAGACCAGCAGGGCCCAACTCAGTACCCTCACCTGGTCTGGCCAGATCCTGAGCTCAGTCCTCCTTGGCTCAGTCTGCCCACACTGACCTTTTCATGGTCCTGCTGCTACTCTAGTCAGCCAGGCAAGCACCTCATCTTTAGCAGTCTTCCCTGGGCTCAGTTCTGCCTAGTGAGCTCTCAGCAGTGAGCTGACCATAGCCCACTGTTCCTCTAGCTAGCCAGGTACCTAGTCCTCCCTCCTCAAGCTTCACACAGAAACTAAAGGCTTTACTCTGCTGCTTGCCTTTTATACAGCCCTTCTGGCCCCTTATTGGTTGCTTCAGCAGCCCCTCTGATTGGCTGCTCTTCTGCAGCCGCTCTAAGCTGCCTTGAGGACTTCTCACTGCTCTATTCTGGGGCAGGGTGATGCAGGGCCTCTGGACCTAGTCCACCCTGACACAGTGATCAAAAACAATGGAAGCCCAATTTACATATGAATCAGCAGGTGGATGGGAAATCTACAAGAAGGGAAGAACAGCATGAGGGCATTCTGAGTCGGGGGACAAAAGAGTGGATTTGGGAAGGTAATATAAAGAGAGAGAAGCCATCAATCACTAGACAGACATGAAGCACCAGAGCTCTTGAAAACTGAGAAAGTTGGGTCCTTCAAACAATGGGGCTGAAGTCTCTGGGAATGGAAGACTAGCGAGGAAAATATCTTGAACAAAGACTGTAGTTATGTTGAGTGTTAGCCATTAGAAAGCTTATTTTTACTTTTGTTGTCTTTTAACCTTTTCAAACTTTGTTTCTTCTGCGTGGTATCATTCAACCTGTACTCTTTGGTTAATAAACTTGTTTTGTTTTTACAATAAATTAACTCAGTGTTGCGCTTGAAGGGAAGCATGTTACCCCAGTTAAGTTAATGAGCTGCAAAGTGCTTTTTTCTCTCCAAAAGAGCCCAACAAATCTTATTATTCCCCTGAATGGTCGAGGAGAGGGCTGAACACTTCAGAGCACACAGTCCAGGGAGCATTTGGGTCTGGGAGGATGTTTGGGGTCACCCCTTCATAAGGTAAGTGAGTGATAGAGACTAGAGTCGGGTTATTGTGTTGTATGCAGGCTGCTGGGGTCATAGACCAGAACCAGGGCTGCATAGCACACAGACACTAAGGATACTGCAAGCTTATCTGGTGGCCTTTGCTGTCTGGGCTGTGAGCTACACCAGAGAAATTAAGGCATCTGGGGTTACAGGGCAGGTGATGACACCCCTCACAGGTCTGGATTGCACCCCAGAACATGACAGAAGCCCTCTCAGGATAGAATATTCTGGGGAGCCCATTCATTTTGATAATAATTTTGTAAGGGTTCTTCATCTGACCAAATTTCTAAAATGGGTTCTTGAGTAATTTTGATCAGATTCTCCATCTCATTGGGGATGACTATCCCTGAATATTTCATAAGGTAGGGTTGCCACCTAAAATTTCAATCATAGATTCCTCTATTAGCATGTTGCTTATGCCTAGAATTTCTGACTTTTTCGAATTGATTTTATATCCCAGCAGATGTCCAAATTCATTAATTAGATTTAATAGATTAGGAACAGAATCTTCAGGTTTAGATACAAGAATAAGAGCATCATGAACATAAAACATGGATCTTGTGTTCTGTTTGGCCTATTCTGGTGCCATGCATGTGTTGATTTGCATGGATAGCAAATCTAGGGCTAGGACAAATGGCAGAGGTGAGAGGGGACAACCTGTCTCATACTCTGTGAAGTGGGAATTGTATAATGCCACTGGTAACCATCCTGGGAGGGGATTCATATAAAGAAGTTTAATCCAGGAGATAAATTGACTACCGAATCTGAAGGTAGCAAGCATGCAAAAGAGGTAGCAAGAGGTTCCTTTGACTCCCTCGAAGCTGCAATGATGTTAGTCATTTGGTACATATTGTCAGATCCATGTCTGTGATGGATAAATCCCACTTTACTGACATGAATAATTTGAGATAGGATTTTATCAAGCCTTTTCAGAAGGGATTTAGCCAACATTTTTGCATCAAAATTGATAAATGAGATTGGCCTATAGCCTACCACCCAGCCTGGGTTCCTTACCGGCTTTGGGGATGGCTGAGATGACATCTCCCGTAAAGTACGAGGGAGTGTATTCTTACTCTTGGCTTCATTGTACATATTCAATAACTTTGGAATTAGAATCAGAATTTTTGTACAAAATTCAATGGCAAACTCAGCTGTGTTTGGTGCTTTATCAATTTTAATTTCTCTGACTGCTAGTTTCAGCTCTTTTAATCCAGGGAGGCTTCCAAGGCCTCTTTCTGAGAGCCAGAGAGCTGCAGCAATATTGGATTTTGATGAATACTTCCAATGTATCTGCACTGAATCAGCCAAATATAACTTAAAATATTTTTTTTAATTGTACATTAATTGGCAGTTGTATTGTGTGTATTTTGTTATTCCTATCCAAAAATAGCAGTGATTTTAATTTTGATTCAATTTTTGTTTGTTTATAAGCCAACAGTTTGCTGCTGCTTTCACCAGCTTTCCAGTAATTCTGCATTAAATAAAATGACAAATTCTACCCTCTGATAGAAGTTTGTCTATCTCATAACTTAAGTTAGTAAAGGTTTGTAATTTCTCCAGAGAGTGGGACAGAACACACTCCTCAGCAGGAGCTTTTAATTTCTGCAGCTAGGAAGTCTTCTTTTTAAAAGATGCATAGGTAACAATACACCTACGAATAAATGCTTTGGTGATTTCCCAGAGAACTGCTGAAAAGTGAGCTGTCAGAGCATTAGTCTCATAAAAACTTTTAAGCTCTTGGTATGTATGGTAAAAATGCTGGAGTAAGGGTGTATTAAATTGCTGTCAGGGCCCTAGTCGTCAGAGCCAGGGATAGAGATGGGGTCATGATCAGAAGCTACACTCAGGGTCAAGCTGGAGTCAAAGTCGAATGCCAAGCTAAGGGTTAGAGCCAGGGTCAGAATTGGAAACTATGTCAAGGGTCAAGCCAGAGTCAGACATTATTCCAAGGGTCAAAGATGGAGTCAGCAGCACAGATCAGGGCAAGGAAGCAGGAACCAGGAACAAGGTCTGGTAACAGGTGTGGTTATGAGGCATGATAGCAGGAACAGGGAGCAAGCAGCAGGGACTGAGGACAAGGAGTGTGGAGGCAGAGACTTAGTCTCAGGGATCTGGGTAGCAACAGGCCTAGCAGCTAGTTGTTCAGACGAGGATTAGGAAGCTTTATACCTGTCAGCAGGTGCTGCTAGTCACCTCAATCCACTGAGTCAGCAGGTATCGGTAGCCTCTGTTGGTGGGGTATTAGCAATAGTTCCCTCATCTCACCTAGTAGTGTGGTGGCACAGAGGGTAAGGTTAGTGCTCAGCACTCCTCTGGGCCTGGGTATAAGACACCTGACAAGTAAAAGTATGCCTAATAAAGGCTAAACACAACAGTACATATCTATGATATGATGCAGGAATTGTTCCAGTATGACAATCCACTATGATTAAATCTAGTTTTACTAAAAAGTAATTTAGATGAGAGCAGGTGGAGTCTTCTGTAGAAAAGAAAGTATAATTCCTAGACTCAAATCTGCCATATGATATTGGATCATCTAATATATGTTGGAATTCCTATGAGAGCAGGACACTGACTTATCCAAAACAGGATTGAGTACTTCACTGAAGTCACCAGCAATAATAAGGGAGAAATGTCCCATGGCACTCGATCAGCAAAAAAGTCATGAAACAAATCAGTATGGCCACAATTAAGAGTGTAGTTCTTAGAAAAAACAATTGTTGTCCCAGCTTCAGTCTTGATTATAATATATCTACCATCCCTATCTGTCCTAGTATCCAGAATCCTTAGACTGTGTCTTTTATGCGGTATGATCAGATAAATTAGAGCAGTAAACTGAGATTCAAACAGGGAAGAGGAAAGACACTACGAGGTACCCTTTCAACCTGCTAAATGCCTGGAAAGATTAGGAAGGGCTCCTGGTAACACTGTTTCCACCCAGAACCAGACTCAGGCCCCAGTCCCCTGGAGCCCACAGCTCTGATCAAGTCCTGGTGGGAGAAAACCTGCAGGAACAAAAGTGACAGATCCAAACTCTGGCCCAGTCTTTCTTGGTAATCTTTTCCACAGCTCCAGAACAGAATCGCCTAATATTCCATCATATAGACACTGGCTCAGGGAAAAAGGTGAGCGAGAATGTCCAGCCATTGCCAAGACATGTGGGAAATGATACAGAATGAACTGCAAATTATGTTAGACCTTGGGGTAGTTGACCTGGCACATAGCAAGTGGCAAAGTCCTGTAATGTTGGTACCTAAACAGGATGGGTCTACCAGATTCTGCATAGATTTCCAGAAGGTCAATGTGGTGTCCAAATTTGACCCCTGCCTGATGCCAAGGGTTGATGATTTATTAGGTCAGGTGCCTCCAGGTGTATCACTACCATCAACCTTGCCAGGAGTTACTGGCAGAACCCCTTGATCCCAGAGTCACAAGAAAAGCCTGGCTTCTGCATGCCATTTCAATTGTATCAATTTAAGACTATGCTGTTTAGACTTCATGGTTTGGCAGCTACCCTTCAAAGTCTGATGGACAAAGTGCTTCAGCCTTACAACCAATATGCAGCCATGTACATTGATTACATCATCCTCTATAACAAGTCCTGGAATGAGCACTTAAAACATGTTGCAGTGGTCTCGTGGGCCCTCAGAAGTGCAGGATTTACAGCTAACCCTGCCAGGTGCCACCTAACTAATCAAGGGATGATGTACCATGGGTATACAGTGGGGATGGAATGCCTATGCCCATTCGTGGGCTAGGTCCACCACAAAGAGGCATATACAATGATTCCCAGGATTGTTGGACTATTATAGGTGGTTTACTCTGGATTTTGCCACAGTTGTGGCCCTGGTGAAGGATCTAGTAAAAAACATAGCTCCCAGGAAAGTCTAATGGTCTAGGGACTCCACCGTGGCCTTCAAGAAATAGAAAGATCAACTAACTCAGGAGCCTGTCTTGTTCCACTCTGATTCTTCAAAATCTTTTGTCCTGCTGACAGATGCCTCCAAAGTTGGCCTGGGATTGAGAAAAACATCCAGTCCTTCAGATCAGCTGGAAATTATTCTCCTATGAAGGAACATTCTCAGTAATAGAGAAGGAGGCCTTCGTAGTAAACTAGGACATTAAAGCACTCTGTTGTTATGTTGTACTTATGGGGAAAGCCATTTCATCTCATGACAGATCATGCACCCCTGGAGTGGCTGAATGGTATGAAAGACCATAATCTGCAGATTATGTTCTGGTATCTTTCACAACAGCTGTACAAGTTTAAGGTAGCATATCGAACAATATGTGATACAAGAATTCAGATTTCTTTTTGTGGAATGAAGACACCCATCCATGTAGACTGATCCCGTGGCACCCAGACTGAGAGGAAAGGTGTGTGATGGGTTTACAAGACCCACATTAAGGTGAGAGAAGTGGTGTAGCCATATTGAGCCAAGAAGGCCTTATCCCTCTGCAGCCGCTGAGCATGCTCTCTGCGGATGATCTGTTTCAAAAGAACTTTGTTAGTCATATACAGGGGACAATGAAGGAGAAACTGGTGACAGGACACAGACAGGTTGTATACAGAGTGATCTAGAGGGGAAGGACCAGGACTGTGAATAAGACATGGCTGGGAGGCGAGGCCAAGAACCTTTCCACCTGCCCCCCTCTCCCCCCCCGGCCAATTCCTCTCTGCTCTCAGCTCAGAGTGAGATGGGAACCACCACCCCTCAGCTGAGGCTTTGACTTGCTGAGACTGGATAAGTAGAGGGTTGGGACTGTGTCCCAAACAGAAGGGAGAACATGGAAGGTAGGAAGCAACCCATGGGAGGCTGGTCTGGAGAAGCAGTCTGAAGGGACTGAGCCACCCCTCACCTCTCTCCCTTTGGATCCTGGCCTGGGAATTGATGGAGAGGGACCCTTCCCCCATCCCTCGGCTGCCTGAGACACCCCAGGGGGCTTTGAGGGGGTGACAATCTGTGAGTTGGCTGCTGGATCTCCCTGGGCTGCCTGGAAGAGCCATCCCAAAACTTAAACACTCTTTGGCTTTGGCTTGACCACTAGGCCTGCTGGCCCCCAAGTGAAGCCTACTACAGCATCATACATATGTCATTAACTTCCAACATCCCATCAACAATGGCCTGTGAGCCTCTACTTCTTCCTTAAAGGGAAAAGGGAAAAAAAGAGGGAGGGGAGGGAAATCCACCAAATCCTTGCTTACACTACATGTGTAAACCACATGTTTTTGATCATAGTACCATGTGGTGCCCATAACATGCATATAACACAACTCATGTGTGCCCACACGCAAAAGTGCTCCCCATCATGGACTGATGCTACAACCACCATTTGGGTTCAACACGCTGAAAGCAAGGCTAAATCACTGTGTAGTCCTCCCTTGTGCCAGACTCCATAGATACAGTGCCAGAGGGGACAGAAATTGCTGATTTGATAACCCCAGTGCTTCAACAATGTTCCGACACTAATGACCTTCCCTGCACTCCGTTTGTTTTCCCTAGCTGTGAATGAATGTGTGGGCTCTGGAGGAGAACTAAAAAAAAGAATCTTAAGTATGCTTTTTGTTGCTGGGTTATTGTTGGTTGATTAAGAGTTCAAGATGGTTACAGGAATAGATTGTTTTAAGGTTCTGTATATATGAATTCTCAAGGAGCGTCCTAAGCAAGGGACAGGTTTTCCTTTTCAATAGATGTGGTTTGTATACATCTAAATAAATAAATAACACACAGTTCCACAGTCAAATGGTCACCACGTAGGTGGCCTGTGTAGTCTATTATCTGTACTCCACTGAAATCATGTTGGCTGGAAATTACTCATGGCATTTGTACAAATAGTGTTGCTATGCAGCTCAGTTGCACCTTATTTTCTCAGAGAACAGCCTTTTCTATAACTGTGTCTTAATCCACTCATAGCACTGGCATGGCTCAGAGGAGGACATCATAGGAGCATACTGCTTGTTGGCTTCTGGTGTGGGAACTGATATTTTATATAGGAAGATGAGAAGATCAAAGATTAGCTGAACTTGGTCATTTGCAATATTTCAGAGTATGATCATGTGTCCAAGGGAGTAATGAAGGTGATCACCACTTAGAGTATCAGAGGGATAGCCATGTTAGTCTGGGTCTGTAAAAAGCAACAGAGAGTCCTGTGGCACCGTTAAGACTAACAGATGTATTGAAGCATAAGCTTTCATGAGTGAATACCCACTTCATCAGATGCGAGTAGCAATCATTACCAAGAAAGGGTAAAAGGACTGAGGAAATGAGTAATAAGGCCTAGAACAATAATAATTGGTCAGTCCTGGGATGCGGAGTTTGACCCTTACTGGGCAGGACTTGCCCATCCACCCAGACCTGTGGTGCTGCTTCTGGTCAGCAAACAGGTGCTCCACAATGCTTTAGTGAGGAATGAGGAGGAGAACACCAGCTCTGTGAACTAGGTAGACCAGCAGGACAAAAAGGTGGACCAGGAGGTGCCAGATACATTGCTCAGATCTCATGAACTCTTTGTGGGGACTCAAAATAGAAATATATCTGAATTGGCATCTGGTCAGAAATTGTCCCCTGGGCCCCTCCTGATTAAATGTATCTTTTAATTTCCTGTTCACAAGTGTTAATAATAATTGATAATATTTTGTGTGTGGCCCATAAACTGTTACATCATGAGTGAAAGAAAATAAGATAATTAAGTCATCTATCAAGTGCCTTTTTTCTCAGATTAACAAGAAGTTATTTCACTATTCCTTATCCAGAAAAATCTACTTATCAGGGTTTTGTCTGAGAGTTGGACTTTTTAAAGCTATGCATCACATATTGGCCCCCATATCTCTGAAGAGGCTTAAGTAATGTCCTAAAAATACATTAGGATCACGATTCCTGATTTTAAAATGGAGGAGTACTGCAGAAAGGGATCTAGGGGTTATAGGGACCACAAGCTAAATATGAGTCAACAGTGTGATGCTGTTGCAAAAAAAGTAAACGTGATTCTGGGATGCATTAACAGGTGTGTTGTGAGCAAGACACGAGAAGTCATTCTTCCACTCTACTCTGTGCTGGTTAGGCCTCAACTGGAATGTTGTGTCCAGTTCTAGTTTGGGCGACGCATTTCAAGAAAGATGTGAAGAAACTTGGAGGAAGGTCAGAGAGAGCAAGCAATCTTGAGAACAATGACTATGAGGAAGGCTGAAAGAATTGGGTTTGTTTAGTTTGAAAAAGAGAAGACTGAAGGACTGAATAGCAGTTTTTCAGGTACTAAAAGGGTGTCATCAGAAGAAGGAAAAACTTTTGTTCATCCTTAGCCTCTAAGGTCTAGAACAAGAAGAATAGCATTAACAACTGCACAAGGGGAGGTTTAGTAGGAAAAATTTCCTAACTGTCAGGGTGGTTAAACACTGGAATAAATTGCCTAGAGAGGTTGTGGAATCTCCATCTCTGGAGATATTTAAGAGTAGGTCAGATAAATGTCTATCAGGGATGGTCTAGGCAGTATTTGGTCCTGCCATGAGGGCAGGGGACTGAACTCGATGGCCTCTCTAGGTCCCTTCCAGTCCTAGAATCTATGAATCCTTTCTTAACTTTCATAAAAAAGTACTTTGACTAATATTTATTTTGGGATAGTCTTTTAATCAAAATGTCATGATATTTGGAGAATTAGTAGCTTTCTTGAAATACAGCAAAAACCAGTGGTTACCATTTTAATACAATAACTCTGTAAACCACAAAAAGGTTGTAGCATCTTAAATGCCTTTTCAAAAATGTTATGATATGCATCAGTACTGACATCTTAATTTCATTTCAGTGTTTGGCTGATGCATTTTTATGTAATTATTTACTGTCAAAGGTTCCTTCATAACAACAGATTTTATTTGCTTCAGCGAACTTGATGAAACCCATGTGCATGGGTGTGTTTCACAAATATATTGAAATTCATCATCATCTAAAACTCATACAAACTAATGGTGCATAATATGCTAGTACACACAGACTTATGGATCAGAAGACACTATTTGACAGTCTATTCTCCAAAATATATGGAGATCATCTACTCCTCTGACTTACATTTGATGTAACTTTGAAAAATATGTAAAAGTGCATTGAGGGATGACATATAGTATTGGAATGGGTAAAAAAATGCAAAGGGAGATTCAGGTGACAACTTGTGGTTTGAACCCTGGTTTTTAATGTCCAGGTGATATGGAGGAGGACAAATTCTTCACGTTACAAGAAGGTAACTACAAAATAAATATGTTGTCTTCAACAAATTATATTAATGTATGTGGAAGCAATAGACTAACTCTATTTTATCTGTAAAATGGGACATTAACTAGTGTCATGATCCACAAATCTGCATGCCTCTGGGTTTATATAGGTGTAACAGTGAACAAGAGTTTAGACTGTAGAGTGAAGCCATAAGATGGGAACTTCGCTAGTTGGCAGAGTTGGCTGTAGTTTATGGCTTCCAGATGACACATACCATAATTAGGTAAAAATTGCAGCATGTAGCTTCTAGAAATGGAGACAAATATAAATTATGCAAAGAGCAACTGATTAATGTATAAACTCTTGTAAATAAACGGTCAACTTACTGTATTAGTCCTCTTTATTAATCAGTCATGTTTTCTCGGTAGTAAACATTATTGGCTTAAATTTTAAATCTGTGTGTAATTACAGTGACTGCACATGCACATCAGATAATAGCACATACAAGTAGTTACTTAAATGCATAACTGACCATTTACATATAAACACCATCTGTGCATGTAATTACATTACAGCCTCATTAACTGCGAAACCTTGAATCATTTTATGAGCACCTTCCATACTGCCCACTAAATGAGGGGGTATCCTGTAGGAAGAAATTGTATATGATTGTATCATAATACATACGGACAAGGAGGCCAAAATAAGGTTGAGCAGACAACCATAATTCTGTCATTTTCTAGTTTTTAAGTTCAGATACAGTTTGATATTCCACCAGGCACCTATGGAAGTTGGGCACCTACGCTGCTTAGGGACTTTTGAAAATCCTACTAAGCAGCTGTCTGAATGTTTAGTTGCCTAAATACATTTGAAAATCTTGTCCTAAGATCACTTTTGAACATTGGACTCAATATTAACTTTCAGATTTTAAAATTTTTAATCAGTCAACATAAGGTCCCTTGTGAATCAGGTTCCTGAGCTCTAGTTGGTTTGGTTTTAATAACTAAAGATTTGTCACTTTCTAACATTTTAAATTACATTTTAAATTCTTGAAGAAAAGTGTTCTCTAGTTTCTTAAAGAACTTATAGAAATTATACTGTGTATGCCCTGTATACAAATTATTTTTGTTAGTCAGACTACTTTGACAAACATTTTGTGACTTCTCTTGACTGTCACTAGATTTTTTCCACAGTTCTTTAAAACATTTAAAATTTACTTAGAGATACTTCATGAAACTTCTTCTACAGGTGCCTGGAACTATCGATTTTAGTATTGTGGCAATTTGTCAAGTACTGGATTTTCTGCTACAGTTAGCAGGCAGAAGGTGCTTCTGGAACCATTGTCTTTTAGGGTTCTCAAATGACTATTCCTGAGATAGAAAATATCTAAATTCAGTGAACCTCAAGGCCCTTACCAGCCATTGCTCTTGAATAGCTTTCAGAAGTATCACCAAATTTTCATACTGAAAAGACAGTTTAAAAGCTTAATAACCTTTTAATGATGGAATTTGATTGAGATGAGTAAAGATAATAGAATCATAGATCATTAGGGTTGGAAGGGACCTCAGGAGATCATCTAGTCCAACCCCCTACTCAAAGCTAATAGTTTGCATCTAAAGACCTTTGTGCTGGTTTTCACATGTAAATGAAAAAATATCACATTATAGTCCATCACCATATAATTATGAAGTAGGAGACTGGAAAATGTATTTTGACTCCATTTCAAACCCACTCTTTTCATTAGAGCTCCTGTGCTGGGTAAATATGTTTTTTTTTTAAACATTTGAATTATATGGAATCTGTAGTTGAACTTACTCTAGTCATTTATGAGTAATGGTGGAACCTAATAATAATTATAGTGGTGTATTAAGCATAGTACTGATTCAGACAAACAAAAAGATATTGGCTTCTTAGCATGGGAGTGGGACGATAGCTTGGTTGAGTGATGGTATTTGGAAGATGAGCAATGAAAGCATATAGCAGGAATGTTGAAAGGAGAAAGAAAATAAGTGGGGTGGGATGTTGTACTAGAAAGATGCATTACACTAGAGCAGTAACTATTAAACTAGTAGTGTCCACAGGACAGTAAAAACTACATGGACAAAGCATGAAATAGGTGAGGCTTTTAAAGGCACTAGAGAAGACTATGTTGTCTCTGGTAGGGACTAGTCCTTCATAGGAGAAAGCAAAAGTACTTGGGACAAATATCCCTATTTAAAGGGTGTTTTGTATTTGTTTTTTGTTTTGCAGTGGATGGAATTAAGCATGCATTGTCAGATGCAATACTTATACTCATGTAAGCTTTTCAATGCAGGGACTATCTATCCCTATGTTTACAGAGCATTTAACATATTTCTAGGCAAAATAAATGATAAAACAGACCTGTGCAGCCACATCACTGCTACAGCAGGAATTCAAGAACTGTATTATTCAAAATTACAGGATAATAATCTTAGACAAACAGAGAGCACCTATCTATATACAGAAAATATGTCCCAGGATGAGTCCAGTGATATATGAAACATTTGTTTTTGTTTTATGTGTGCATCATGTTATCCTTTGCATTTATTTGATGGTGCTTTTATTTAAGAGCATCCATTGTATAATGAAAAAACTAATTTGTATTAATACAATGAAGTATTTAGCCTCAGTTATAGCTAAACTTTCATAGCTAGTGAGAGTAGCTATGAACATTATTTTGAAGGATTTATTTTCCACTTGTGAGTTTCATTCTTAATGAGGATTACATTCTCAAAAGGAGAACAAATAATTGATAAAAGTAATATTTTTGCCTTTCAATAATATCTTCTGCCCCATTATTTTGGTACAGATTAAGAAGTTAACACGCTACAATTTAGGCCAATGAAATAATAACTCTACCTAAATTCTGACACAAGGACAAAGTTTTCAGTTGCACAAAAGGACAAAGTTTCAGTTGCCTGTTACCTGCATTATTAAGCTTTCCAGACTTCATTGTTCAAGATCTCAGAAGTTCCTCCTCTGTTCATTTGTGTGGAAGCAATTTTCACTTAGATACATTAAACAGTGTAAACAAGCCTCTGCATTTGCCAAATATTTTCGGCTTTATTAAGAATGTGCTAAAATAATTTCCAGCCCAGTGACTATTTATAGTTAAAGAGACAAACTAGATGCAAACACGAAAGTCGCTGCTCAGTATACAGCGTGACAATTTGAAATTTCTTCACTGATGTCCCTCAGGGAAGAGTTTAGAGAACATTTCATTCATGTTCTTTACAGTTAGCCAGTAAGATTGCACTGGGTATATCTCATGCCTGGAAAATTTGGAGGCAACAGGAAGACATTATTGCTGTTTAGGGGTAGCCTGGGGTAGCATATTCAATGCCCTTTATACTCTATAGAATGATGGGACCAAATTCCAGGGCAATGTTCATTTATTTTATTGCCATGGAATACTATTCATTTCTATCCTGTTCTCACTCAAATAGGCACAGTTGTGTTGCACAACTGGGAATAGTCAGTGATACAAAATTAATTGAGGATTATTTTGAACAGTGATTATTTCTGATGATTGATTTTGTGACCATGCTCTTCAGCTTCTTTCAGGCTCCAACAATATTTGCATGGGCACCCATGTGTGCCAGAAAAGGATGGAACTTGTAGTTGGCTGCAATGACTCATACCATTAGCTCCTTGTGCCTTGACTGTTGCCTTATTCAGCTCACCAGCCTACACTTTAGGTCCCCCTCACTCCACAACTGCAAGCCAATCTCCATAGCTGGCTCCTGTACCAGTGCAGAGATCATGCCTTGATTTATTATGTAGTCCTGCCCTGAGTGCAGGGGACTGGACTAACTGACCTATTGAGGTCCCTTGTTCCAGTCCTACACTTCTATGATTCTATGCATTGTAATCTGGTTAACTGTCACTGTGGAGAAAGTTTAAGAACAAGAGGCCATAGCAGGAAGGTCCCAGGAAAGCAGAGAAATAGGGTACTGGCTGAGCTTAGTGGAGTGGGTTGTGGTAGAACATGGAAAGCATTTTGATACCAGTTTTCTATCTTTAAAGATAAACTGTAAGATTCTCTTTTAAAAAAACAACAACCCAAAAGAACATTTGTTTTAAGTTAACTTTCATAATAAAGGCCTCTGCTGAGTGTGGCTTAGTGGTATACCGTATTTAGTATTGGGGTAAGTTCTAATTAAACTTAGTGGTTAGAGAGGTTATCTATTTCAGGTCATGCCTTCTAAGAAGATAAGGAAGCTAATTAAGAAACAAGTTTCTTTGTCCTAGATTTTGTTGCCTTACTGTCTGAGACCTCCAAACTATTTTTCCATTAACTGTCTTCTGGTTAGAGAAAATAAATACCAAGAAATTCAACATGAGGTAACTGGAAGTTGGCAGAATTACCTCTTCCTTTTTTGAAATGATAGCAATAATTCATGTTGCTATGTTTCGTTAAATAGTTACTACACTCCAATCTTGAATGCCTTTCAGTGGTGGATGAAGCAAGTACTTTGGCTATTCTAAATTCATTCTGAAAAAGTCTTCATAACTACACTGTCAGGACTGACTATTGACAGCCCTGGATCTCAGGTAATGTTAGTTTTGGGGTAAAGTGCATATTTGGGAGGTGAAGACAAACATTTTTTCTGGAAGGCTGATTTAAAAACAAATGCACAACTGTTTGATACTTTGGGGGATTGGATCATAAAAATAAGTGTTAGAGGAGACAGACTAATGGACCACGTGAACTGGTGAAAGGTGCATGATACCTTTATTTATCACATCTCCAACCAATGGTAGATAAAGAATGGTAGATAAAATCAAGAAAAGCCAATGCAGCATAATTCTGGAGTGCAACTGGTTGAAAATTAGATTTTTTCCTATAAAATGACTTTTTACCAAAATTCATTTAAAGTTAAGATAGTCAAACTTTTCAGTTTATCAATTTTCCATTTACAAATCAGAAGAATGTAACAAAATACTGATCTTTTTGGCAGAAAAGTTACCCTTTTTTCAGCCATGTGTATTTTATGTGAACTCATTCACTTGGGACTAGAGAGAGGCTAATCAATTGTACTAAGAAGTTTGTAAGTGATTTTTTATGATCTAGGTCTTGATTTTCTGTAACCCAAAATGTTTCCATATTAGATCAAATATCAGAATGTATCTATCTATGTTGGAATCAGCAAAGCAGCCACTTTATTGGGTAAAAAAAGACAGCTTCTCAATTAACAGGAACCACTATTTAAAACTAACCAATAGTAGTGCTAAAGTATGAAGAGTTGAGAATATGACAAACCTAGCACTGATTCTTGATGACAATAAGATGTATAGGTTTGAGAACAATATTTCCATCAGTTGTGATTTCAAGGCAGTTCCAGAATGTGTCTGTAGTAGCTTGACATTTACAGCAATAGTAGGTGGGAGTTAACTTAATTCAAAACTCTGGGGTACTGAGATGAGTAGACCTACCTAAACTGTGCTTGGAGGATTTCTCTTTTCTGTTTCAATGCTGTACCACAATTTTCATTCTTCTCATGGCAAGACATACTCTGAGGCCCTTTATGGCAACCCTTTCATGAGAAGTTACACTCTGACTGGACTTTCTGGAAATTTGGAAGGTATCTGATAGTTCTGAAGGTGAACACTTCCAGTTTAGTTTTGTCTTCTAATTAATATATACTGGCCTAAAAGTAATCAGCTTGGAATCCAAACAGCTGGTTGATACATATGATTAGAGCACTGTAAGGTAGTATGTGGAATTGTAGGCTCACTGTTTAGGACTATGTTGGGGTAATATTTTAATGCCTTTGTTATTTGTTTTAGTTAAAGAGCAACATGGACCACTGTATAATACTGAACTAGATGGCATTGTGAATAAACATGCTTATCTCTCATGCTTCCTTTGTGTCAGAATCTGCAAGGGAAGCAGAAGGGCCTGTTGCCTTCTAAAAAGGATGCAAGCACTAGATATTATGAATAGCAACCGAAAGAGTTAAACTTTGGAAGAGTTCTTTTAGTGATAAGAGAGCAAGGCTTCTATGGAATAAGATAATTCCTAGCATATATTGAGCTCCCTCTCTGCTTTCAATAATTGGTCAGTGGATGACATGCTGAGAGACACACTTCATTGTGGGAGAACAGAAGGATGAGATGACAGATAATGAATATCACAGATAATGTTTTCAATACTACAGTCATCATGCCTTCATTTTCAGATAATAGACACAGATCCTACTGTTTTGAAGGCTTGAGAGTCTATTTTTAAAAAACAAAACCAAGAACTCTGTGTAGAATACAGCATGCAGAACAGATGGAATTTTAAACTACAGGGTCTTATGGGAGTGTTCACTCCTCTCCCCCGAAATGGGTTTTATGAGCCTGAGAGGCCAATTGATCTGCCTGTTTGAACCTGGAGGGTGTCAGGCCTAATTAGAGATCAAGCCCAGCTGAGGGAGAGTATAAATTCTTTCCATAAAGAGCTGGGTGAGCCAATAGTGTTCTATTTCTAGGAAGTAACCTGAATGAAGGTTGAGAAGGATAGCAAAGCAGTTAGGCTACTTTCAGGTGAGTTGGAAGCCTGACTGGAGATAGGGGCCCTATGTAAACCACTGCCTGAGGGGAGGAGAGTGCCAGGCCCAGGTAGTGGGGTTGGTGAAGGACCAGCAGCCTGAGACAAGCTATAGTGGATAGTGTCTCCTACTGCAAGACAAACCCAAGAAAGAAACCAACAGGACTCCACTGGCCATCACTTACAGCCCCCAGCTAAAACCCCTCCAACGCATCATCAGGGATCTACAACCCATCCTGGACAATGATCCCACACTTTCACGGATCTTGGGTGGCAGGCCTTAAGCACCACTCCCTTTGCACCATCAGACAACTTAAACCACGATATATCTCCCAGCAGACTCGAAGCACACACCCGAGCGAGCGCATGAAGATGGAAAGAGAAATTATCGAGCTGCACAGGCACAAGAGAGAAGCAAGATTGCACAAAATATAAACAAAACTTATCATTAACCTTCTCTGCAGTATTTAACACACAAAATAACTGCTCACATACCTACATCGCATGCGAGACAACCATGGAAATCACAAGTGTACCATAAACCTAGATCAGTCCAACACTCACACTGTAACTTTAGTGCACATTCAGCATGGTCCAAAAGTAAATAGATAGCAGCTCGACAATCAATTCAATAGAGACATCACGAACCTGACCGCCTACCGGACATACGCCAAAAGTGAGCATCCACAATACGGTATAAGTACCAAAAACTGGGGAGTCGATTCACGTCACACACATGAACGAGAAAGGAGAATGACACAATCAGAAGTATTCAGCAGTAATGAAGCCAATAGGTATGCAAATTCACGAAAAAGCTTAGTATGCAGCAGTCAACTTCCCGAATCTCGTCAATCATCAACATTGGGGCACTACACTTATAAGATTAAGGCATTAAAGACCGTAATTGAAAAAGGTGGCCCCCACTGGCTGAAGCCAGCAAAAGACAGATAAATACAGTTTGGTGAGACTTCGGTCAGGAACATCTAATACGAGCACAAAACTAGGTGAGTGGGCTCCCAAGCGCACACTTCCATGAGTGCCTCGGCGTCCACATTGTTGATATCAAACATCACTAACTAATTCGGACTCCAAACAGTCAAACACATCAGAAAGCGAAACACTAGGGTTTGAC
Organism: Chelonoidis abingdonii; assembly: GCF_003597395.2. Classification (NCBI taxonomy): domain Eukaryota; kingdom Metazoa; phylum Chordata; order Testudines; family Testudinidae; genus Chelonoidis; species Chelonoidis abingdonii. The sequence goes on from NC_133769.1 coordinate 331,619,856, forward strand.
CAGCGGTGGTATAGAACTCCAGTATGTCTCCGTCGACGAGCTGGGATTTACAACTAGACAGACGATATCTAGCTAGAAGACTGTAAATATAGTAAGACGAGGTAGCACTCAACACACACACTACACAAACCATCCCACCCTCCGACTAAGAAGCCAATCGATACTATAATTCTCTGCTGCACCAACGCTATCCGGCTAAAAGATCAAATTATATCACCTTAAGCTACCTTATCGTCTGACTCCCGAGATGATTCACGGAATATTTCCCACTTTATTCAGGAGCACATTCATACTATTGCGTCTGAGCAGTGAAGGATGAGGGAGTATTCAGCTCCCAACGTACGTGCGATACAAGAGCTTCGAGGACTCCAGAATCCCAGTCTCTGGTATCATAGAAATATAACTATAATCGAGTGCCAACGAGGGATGCTACTGATGATACACTATTAACAAAGTAATACCAGAGACCATAACCTCTAAGCACGAGAGACGGCTACCTAATCCTAACGTGAATAATCTGTGTACCAAAAGCAACCGCAAAGCTAAGAGAGCGCCATCCTTGTGCTTGTGCCCCCTGATATAATCTAGTGCCCCAACTAATCACACCTGATTTATTCCCTTTCGCTGGTGCAACTTCGCAAGCTACGTGTGTCTCTCAAGATTTCTTCCCTGCCATACACCTGGCATGGTGTCTATTGGTGAAGACTCAGTAATGGGTCCGGCTGTTGCTTTGTTGGAAGCTTTAACTCTTGAAAAAGCTTTTGCTATGACATTACAACGATTCCCAGAAAGGCAGGCCTGGCAGATATTTCATATAGCTAAATTAATAACGGAACGAGCTGCAGTGGGAGGGTGTCTGGTAAGTAGTGGGATGAATTCACAAAATCTATGATACTCTTCAGAGAGAATAAAATCATCGTGTCCGCCAATCTCCAACCAGGTACCAGGACCTACCCCCTCTGATAGCAGAGGTTCAATTAGAAGATCACAGGGCGCAATTTCTCTCCTCAACACCCCACAGAGGTATTATAGGCAAACAGGCTAAGGGACACCATCGTGTCCATAGACCTGGCCTAAATGTGCCGATATTGATTGGGGGAGCACCCATAATCCCTCATGAACCTAATCTAGGGTTTCTTTTTTGAACCTATTATATTCTCGTTTTCACTGTCACTTGGCCTCCACAATAAAGTATAATGGCTAAACAAGGGGGAGTGCGAAGAGGAGAGAGAGAGAAGTCTGTCCCATAGATCTTGAACTGTGTGTTGCTTTGAGAAATGATGGAATAATAAAAATACTAGAGCAAAGAGGTTAAAAATATACTATACTTTTTAAAGATTATTAATGGACCAAACTAGAATAACTCTAGCTGCCTAAAAAGCATTAGATAAATCAATTATAATTATCATTTAGGCGATCTGCTAACTATTCATCAGATCTTAAAGATATCCTTAACATTTATGCTTATATGAAATGAAAATGAGTAAATCAACACTTCCCTTAATTTACAATTCTCCTCCCACCGACTATAATTTTAGACCTATCTGTCAAAATATCACCTGGAATCTCTTGGAACAGACAACCAAACTGTTCCCCAACTCCCAAGTGCTCTCTTTTTACCAAAGCTTCGAAAAAGACTATATGATCCCCCCAGTCTTATTAACCTTCAATCTAAAAATTGAAGTAAATCCGCGTCCTCTGAGGAGTAAATAACATGGCAACTAAGTTTATTCCTTGTCTCGTTACCTCCCTAATGTCCCTTCACATCAATAAACAATGAGTTATAGCTTTATAATTCTGGAAGCACTACAAAAAGAGTGCTGGGGGCGACGCAAAGACACTGGGGACTGCTGAAGACCGCTCTAAATGCTGCGCAAAGTACTGATAATGCTAGTAAGGTGTCCGGCGTTGCGGTGAGATCAATAAAGAGCCATGGCATGGGTCCAGAGGTCCCCCTGCTCTGTTGTGAGCCATCGAAGCCTTCCCAGCAAGACTTGTGGTAGTGAAGAATCGGCAGTTGTTTTTTTGTTTAAAAAGGTAAGCAAGTGTTCATTCACTGCCAATCCCTAATAGGGCCGCAGATGGCAAGCTAAGAAAGCCCAGAGACAGTCCCTAAATCAGTGATAAAGGGACCCCCTCCTTGAGGACCAATGGAAATAAATGTATGTTAAACCAATTGTAAGAACACCCTCTCCAAGGTCCCAGACTCCCTTTGCCTCGGTCCTACACTGATTGGGGGGGGGGGGGGAATCGATTAAGTTCACAACACTTTCAGTCCTTGTCATCAAATGAACCTTAACTTGTGTAACCGTTCAACATAATTTAGATCGACACTATTACTGTGTGGGTTATCTCCTTTCAACCACGGTGACCCTTTAGTCCTCGCTTGCTGCTTCCCCTCCATCACAAAACTCTGCCTGCGCCCCTCGCATGAGGCTTTGGAGTTCAACATGGAGTCGATGGAGAAGTTGCTTGCGGGTGTCAATTTATCCCATCTAAGACTAGTGTATGAGGCACACCCTGCGAGAAGGGTAGGGACCTATATAAGCTAATTTCATAGGGGTCACAATATATTCTAAGAAATAAGGGACCGTGCATAATCCACCAAAGCACCTATAATACCAATCTGTAAGAAGAAGCTTACAACCTTATCTACTATATGAGAGTCCCTAACTATCGAAGTATAAGTAATCTTCTCATTAATTTTAATGGAACACACCAGAGAAGGCTGGTATAAAGTATATAATAACGACTATAACTAATCCGTAAGTTTCGCACTACTCCACTTAACTTTACACCCCTTAAAGATCGCCTTTCTTCAGACCTCTGCTCAGTTATTGGTGCTCAACAGATGGAATCCTCATGAGCCTTCAAAGTGGGAGCTATGTGCAAGCGCTACACAGTAAATTGCGCGCATAGGCGGCAGCTCCCTAACCCAACCTCCATCCTCCCACCCCATGTTGTAAGGAGATTGAGTTTGCAGAACAGAAGATACTTTTCTAAATACTTACTGCTGTTCTTAGATAATATAGCATCGCCCTTAGGGGATCGCGATAAATTAGTAGGCAAGCCTATGGTCGTAAGCCAAAATTAGAAGTGCTGGTAGGCATGAGTTTCAAGCAGCGTACCCCGATTGGGGCCAGGATGGTTGTGAGAATTCGAAAATGCTATACATTTGTCATTGTTGAAGTAATCACCATCAATCAACTGAGCGTAGACCTCAGCCCTTAGCTCTCTTCCAACATCACCCACATTGCAGGTAAGTAGCTGAGATTCCTCTTCAACTTACCAGCGCAATGGTTTCTGGCCAATATCTGAAATTTGGCTCAAGTTTGGTACCCTCTCTCTAAACTGTATAGGTGTCGGAATATATTGGGGACTTCCTTTCTCCACTTCCTCTTCCCAGCTCCTCATATTTGGGGCCGACAAGTGGAGCCCTGAGCAAATATTATGGGGTCTCAGCGGTATTACATTTCCTCTCTAAGTGGTAACACAGAGATGCAAGAGACTCATGTGGCAAATTTTAACCTCAGAAATTAAGATCATCCACGCCGACTCAGTAGCAAACAGCCTGAACAGGCTATTTTTGGAGGCCTGAAGTGAATAAGATCTCTATTCCAGTAATCTCAGTTCAGTTCCCAGGTGGGCAAGATACTCAAAACACATACACAAAGGCAAGCAACATAACCATGGGCATAATTGAAATACTGTGGCAGCCTCCTCTGGAGTTCAGGTTCCAGAATACAATGGACAATGAATTACTTTCCTCACCACACAGAATGGCCCCCTGTTCTCAAGGGCAAGGACAATTGATAAGGAGGCAAGCATGAGGTAAGGCTTGCATAGGCTCCATAGCGATGTGGAGTGGGTGGAGAATATCAGAAGGAGTGTCTCCTAATCTCAAAGCTTAATTGCTTAAAATTCGACAAACACAAAAATGAAGTAAAAAAAAGTCCCCTTTCCTCTCCCCCCCTGTTGCATTAAGTGAGGACAGAATATAAGGGGCCCAAAGAGTTAAAGGCGTGACAGCAATTCCTTCCACAGTCCAACATTTTAAATGCTGTAAACAAGGTTGAGCCCGTTTGGAGATGTTAACACGTGCATTGGATGCTACTGCAAGAACGAGGCCCACATCACGGACTGGTGAAGTTAGATTCTTGGGCTTTTCTAATGTAAGAGGTTGTTTAATATGATGACACAACGCAAAAACGGGGGACCCTAGGCGTTGGCTGGTCACAACTAGGCGGGGAACCAAAGCCAACCGAAAGCTCATGCTCGGCCCCTGGGTCGGAGTCCCAAAATAGAGGGCGAAGAACCGGGAGCATGACAGCTAATAACACGAATGAACTATCACAAGCAACCCGTAACATATGCAAAAAGGGACTTTCTCACAAGGCTATTGTCCGCCTTTGGCCTAAGGCCACCGGTCATTCTGATGCCTTCGGAACTGAGCCATTACTCTGTATCTAATTTGACCTTCTGTTAAAA
>NC_133769.1:331624368-331701686 GCF_003597395.2 Chelonoidis abingdonii
AGGGGAAACTGAGGTAAAAGTTGCTGCTGTGTTCCAGCCAGAAGGGAGTATATTAGGACGGCAACTTTCCCGTATGGGGCAACTCAGCTGGAATTAAAAGCAATTATACTAGTTTCTCACTACTTTGAGTTAAGCTCCCATACTGGAAACTGTATGGGAGACACACTGGAAAAAAAAGAGCTGATGTTGCTGCCTCCAATGTTTGAGGCTGATATATGGGTACAAAATGAGAAGTGCCTTGAAATAGAAATGTCTCTTTTCAATATAGGAATCTCCCCTCCCCACCTCTGCATAATCCAGGTTTTTGCCAGCTCCCCACAACTTGTTTTTTTATGAAACATGGTTGGTTCTTCTGAGTGGGGATCAATATGTATCAACCTGATGTTTCTACTTTTGTATTATCAGCACAGGAGTTCCATAAGTGTGCTTCCTCTGTACCATGGCCAGGGTGCTGTATTGCTCTTCTTGTAAAAAGCAACAAAGAGCATAAGCTCCAATACATCTGTTAGTTTTCATGGTGCCACAGGACTTTGTTACTTTTTACAGATCCAGACTAACATGGCTACCTGTCTGCTCTTATTGTGCTTTTCCAAAAAAGTTTAAAGATGAAAATATTCACACACCTTTTTCATTAGCCATTTTGCAAAGTGCAATAGCATAACTATTTTCCTACCACTACGGGAAGTATCATTTCCACCTTTCATTATTTGCTAATAGCAATTCTAGACTCCTGTAGAAATCCTTGCATCCAAGCTTGAGCTTCCTAATATATTTGTGCTTAAATGTGTGAATGCATAGATCAAAGTCATTCTACTTGCTGCAATTTAACTCAGAGGATTTGCTATTGTTTGACCAAATAATAGCGAACACCTGGTAAGCTGGCCAGTGTCCTGACTCTTTATTGACATACCTAAAGATTGATGTGCCTATTTAAGACTAACATTGTAACCATCACTCCTTCCTTTCTTCTTGATCTGAGTAAGTCACTATTCCGTGGTGGTGGTGGTATTTTTTTAATCCGTGACTGGTGAGCTTGTTGACGTGAACTATTCCCCCTCCTCCCAAGAAATATTACAATAACTAAGAAATACAAAATGTTCTAGGATTATTAGATGTTTAATTTTTTTGGACAGTTTGATTTCTGTGTCTTGTATAACCCTGTTGCTAACACTGTTTAATAGTGCGTAATACATCAAAATAAGTAAAAAAAATAGTTACAGTTAATTCTTCAGTCAGCAGTTTGTCCTTGTGCTTACTGTTCCTTTTCTGGTATTTTCCAGGCAACTGATATTAATGCCACACACACATATCCCCAAACCAGATTCTTTGCCACCTATTCATCTACTTAGAAAAAAATTAGAGAACACTTTTATAATATAGAGCCAGATCTTCAACTAGTGTAAATGCTTCTCAATTCAAGGGATATTATTAGAGCTTTTCAGAGGATGGACATTCCATTTTAAAGATTGAGATTTCAATATTTGGCTTCGTGAATCATCATGCAACCTGAAATGTATGTTCTCTGCAAGAGAATTCAGAATTTGTTTTGGATAACACCATGGGCAAAACTGAAGTGCCTGTATTAATTTTTAAAAACTTTGAAATGAATGTTTCACAACAAAGTTGAAATATTATTTCAATAGTGAACTTGAATTTTCTAAAATTGACACTTTCACAATTAAGGAACTAACCTGTGGTTTTAGCCTTTTCTTTATTTTGGAACTAATTCTGACTTCTATGCCTTACCACTTATAATCACGTAATCTCTCTAATAAACTTGTTTTATCTAAACCAGTCTGTTTGAAGTGTTTGGGAAACCTCTACTTGAGAGAGAGGCTGGTACATAATCATTAGTAGTCCATCATTCCAATAGTGGGAATGAACTTACACAGTTCAGTACCCTCCTGGATCCTGTAAGATGCAAACTTCCAAGATGCAGGGTTGGGAATATGTGGGTGTGAATATATGTAATTCATGGATGGGTGGGCATTGCATTCATGTACTCAGTGGGGAGTGATGTTTTTGTGTTCTTAAACCATTCATGCTGGTGGTTGAGAGAGCAGAGGCTGGTGGGATTTGCTGTTCAAAAGCAAAGCAATGTAAAAGGCATTCAAGGCTGGAGAACTAAAAAACGCAACAGATTGCATCCTGAGGAATGTCTCACCATAGTATCTCCAATTTACTTAAGTATTATGAAGTTGCTAATTTGTTTTGTGTAAATGTTGTTAGAAGGCAGCTAAGAGAGTCAGGATCCACCGGGAACAAATGGCTGTAAGTGGGCATTGGGTGCTCTCTGTTTTCAGACTGGGGTTTAATCCATTTATTAAGAGAATTGTTCTGAGCTGGAAGAGTGCATTCCCTCTATTCAATGAGAGGAACATAATAAACAAAACGGAGGGGTCCAAATCCCTTAAGAGAAATGATCTTGGATATATCAGGCAAGTTCATGTACACTAATATGCTGTATAGTTTGAAAAGATTACTAAATCCCATATCAATAAACAATATGAAATGTATAATTATAAAAAACCAAAGCCATCAGATCTTAAAGAACATGTCAGAGTGAAGAATGAAATTAGGGAAACTAATGACCTTTTATAATGCTCCTTTCTGTAAAGATTCAATTCTGAATGTTGGCGAAAGTCCAATATAAGTTTATTTATAAGTAGGGTCCTACCAAATTCATGGTCCATGTTGGTAAATTCCATGGTCATAGGATTTCAAAATTGACTATTTTTATGGTTTCATGGTTTTGTAACCATGGAGATTCTGACCTAAAAGGGGATTGTTGGGAGGCTGTTGCAAAGCTGTTATAGAGGGGTTGTGGGACTGCCACTCTTACTTGGACGCTGCTGCTAGCAGGGATGCAGCCTTCAGAGCTGGGCAGCTGGAGAGCAACAGCTGCTAGCCCAGTACCCAGCTGTAAAGCCAACACCACCAGCAGCAGTGGAGAAGTGAGGGATGCAAGGTATGGGGGCGGGTGGGTTACCATATGTCTGGGTTTTCCTGGAAGCGTCCCGCGTGGGTAGGGGGCTGACAACCACCCTCTTTTCTGTGCTGCCTTCAGAGATGGATACCCACCCAGCAGTCACTGAGCTTCCTGCAGCTGGGGAAGGTTCCTGGAGGTGGGTCTCACCTAGCTCCGGAAATGGCCTCTGTAAGGGAAGAGGAAGTGCCTTCTCTCCCCAGCTTGGGCAGGGAGTAGCAGCTCCATGCTAGTGCATGGTAGGAGCCTCTGGCTGGGGCACTCCCAGTCCTGCCATTCCCCTACAATAGCCAGATTTCATGAGGGAGATCAGATTTCACAGTCCATGATGTGTTTTTCATGGCCATGAATTTGGTAGGGTCCTATTTATAAAGGGTTCGGGGACACCAAGAACTTACAAACTGGTTAATAGCCATTGTAAGGAAGGATCAGATCATTAGAAACTATATTAAGAATTTAAGACCAAGGAGCACATTAGAAAAAAAGCTCCACAGCTTTCCCCAGACTAACCAATGCTATCAGGAAAGAGTCACACCTCCGGACAGTATAGGAAACTTCTATGGAGATGAAAGCTAGACAAAGTAAGGGCTGACAGACATTTTATGTCTTCAGGAAGAATTTTGTTTACCTGGATATTAGGGGAACTCTGAATCCCTAGAGCACAGGAGAGAAATGAATGTAGCCAAATCAGGGGTGGGGTGGGGGAAGAGAGGTTATTGATTCAGCCAGAATGCCTCCTAAGGCAGCAGCGCAATTGTCAAGCCCTATGACTCAAAGCATATACAAAGCATATACTGAAGCAGAAGCTGTGCTACCCTTTGGCAGGTCAGGCAGGGCCATGGTTCTGCCCTCAACCCAGTCTTCCCCATTGAGGGAATTGTACGGTGCCCCTGCACAGGTGCACAATGGAAAGGTGGCTCCTGGGTCTCTCGCTCATCTTGTGTACTACCATAGGCCAAGCACAATCAAGCCCACAGTGTGTTCAGATTGAAAGGAAATCCAATACGACGATTTAGCCAACATTCCCTAAAACTGTCTTGTAAGCAAATCTCTAATTTTTTTATTGTGAATTACTTAATTTCCTGATTGACAAAACCTTCTTTTCATTCAAGTGGAATTTGGAATAAGAGGGCATGAGTAGTGCAGAGATACTAAGCCAGTTATGCCAATACCCAGCTTTAGATGTTTCTGCTCCCTCTGGGGAAAGGGGCAGTGACTGAATGTTCCCTAGACCTCCTGAAACAGATGAAATAAAGGCCCCAAAATTTCTGAGGCATCAGCTGGAACTGACCCTCACTTGGTCTGCAAACTGACATGAAACTTAACTCAGCAGGGTTTTGACCTCTGAAATGATTTGAAGGAGTTTGAAACCTCCAGGTGGAAGAGGAATGACACCTGGTAAGCTTAGCATTCATGCAGATAGACTGTTATGTTTTTTCTGCAATGCTTTTGTCTTAAATAAATGTATTGTGCTTTGTGAATTTGCTGGCTGGTCACTGGTAAGCGCTGTGATAGCCCCTGGAAGATGCACTAGCAAAAGGCTCATGTCAGATCTGCTTGGATAAGTACAGGGAATTGCAAGGGGTCTAATTCTGAAGCTCTGGTCTGGAGGGAGAGAACTTGGGCTCTTGTTCTTGGAGAGGTGATGGCTAGAGGACTGAGGGGGGTGCCCTCAAGGAAACCGTGAAGGGAATAGAGGTCCAATTAACTCTGAAACTGATAATTTTGACCAGCTCTAGTTTTAAGGCTATTTTCAGGAACAACCCTAAATTAAAAAAGTTATAGTTAGGTGTATGGAAGTTTTTAATAGCAATACTTTATGTATCTGAATTCTACAGAGAGGAGTGAGTTGTGCTGTTTTTAGGGAGCAAGCGTTTTTATGAAATTACTTGTCTCTGAACATGAATACTTGTAAAGTAGGTGTTCTGAATGCCTGTCCTTCCAAACAGCAGCAAATCATCATTTACAGTGATATCACTTGTGGAAGTCCAGTAACACCATCAAAGCAGTATAGTGCTGCCGTGTGTAATGTTGCTGAGTGGGGTACACTGACACAGCTATATAATTTGTTTAAACTCTATATTAAGTTAGTTGTGGCTAGTCTGAAGTGAATGGTGTTTTGTTCCAATAAGGCTAGTGGGTGTGTGAGTTTTTTTTGTTTTTTTTTAACTATAGGTTTTTTGTCATATTGGAAAATGAAGTAGTAAAACTTAATCAAGGAAAAGATTTCTCTTTTAGTGATCATAGAATGTTAGGGTTGGAAGAGACCTCAGGAGGTCATCTAGTCAATCCCCTGCTCAAAGCAGGACCAATACCAGCTAATCATCCCAGCCAGGGCTTTGTCAAGCCGGGCCTTAAAAACCTCTAAGGAAGGAGATTCCATCACCTCCCTAGGTAACCCATTCCAGTGCTCTACCACCCTCCTAGTGAAATAGTGTTTCCTAATATTCAACCTAGACCTCCCCCCCTGCAACTTGAGACCATTGCTTCTTGTTTTGTCATCTGCCACCACTGAGAATAGCCGAGCTCCATCCTCTTTGGAACCCCACTTCAGGTAATTGAAGGCTGCTATCAAATCCCCCCCTCACTCTTCTCTTCTGTAGACTAAATAACCCCAGTTCCCTCAGCCACTCCTCATAAGTTGGGTCCCCCTGCCCCCTAATCATTTTTGTTGCCCTCTGCTGGACTCTCTTCAATTTGTCCACATCACTTCTGTAGTGGGGGGACCAAAACTGGGCACAGTACTCTAGGTGTGGCCTCACCAGTGCTGAATAGGGGAGAATAATCTCTTCCCTTGATCTGCTGGCAACGCTCTTACTAATATAGCCCAATATGCCATTGGCCTTCTTGGCAACAAGGACACACTGCTGACTCTTATCCAGCTTCTCATCCGCTGTAATCCCCAGGTCCTTTTCTGCAGAACTGCTGCTTAGCCAGTTGGTCCCCAGCCTGTAGCAGTGCATTGGATTATTCCTAAGTGCAGGACTCTGCACTTGTCCTTGTTGAACCTCATCAGCTTTCTTTTGGCCCAATCCTCCAATTAGTCTAGGTCACTCTGGACCCTATCCCTACTGTCCATTATATTTACCTCTCCCCCCAGCTTAGTGTTATCTGTGCACTTGCTGAGGGTGTAGTTCATCTGATCATCCAGATCATTAATAAAGATGTTGAACAGGATCGACCCCTGAGACACTCTGATACCAACAGCCAACTAGACATTGAGCTTTTGTTCACTACTTGTTGAGCCTGCCCATGATGTACATTAAGTAATGTAGAACTAGTCAGAAAAAAAATTGATGGAGCCTCAACCCAACCAAATAGGCAGGCCTATCAAAATTGAAATGTATCACAAAAATTGGATTGTTTTTGCTAGAATTTAATTTCTGAAGAAAACCAGCTATGTTCAATTCCAACATCTTTATGGAATAAACTTTTTAAAAACATTTTATATTCAAAAAAGTGAAATCTTCATGTTGTCAAAGAAATGCTTTGAACAAGCAGAGGCTTCTGGAATTTTCCTTTTGGAAAATTTAGAAGTTTGGAGGTTTTCTTCAAATTTAGAGCAACGCCAAACTTCAAAATCTGTCTTTTGGTGGAACAGAATTTCCATCCTCCACATTTCTCTAGTATGGCTAGAATCCATCCACAAGCACAAAATGGCTAGTAGGAGCAGCTGATAGTGCTAATTACAATATGAGTGCCCATCTGAAAAATCCATTTTTTCCATTGCCAAATAAAATTTTCTGTTTTGTGAGTGATTCTGTGACTGAACAGACATGCTCACAGAAGTTACTGTTGAACCATTAGCAAAAATGTGAACAGAAAAGATGCAGCGTTATGCTGCATGCATCAGCGTCAGCATTATCTTGACAGGTAAACAAAATCTGAGTCTAAGAATCAGAGATGCGTGGTGGTTTTTTTATTTTGTTTTTAAAGCCCTACCTGAATGTTGTAAATCTGAAGGTTTTTTTTTTTTGTTTTCTGTTTTGTTTAAGTCCAGACTGCCATCTGAACATGACAAACTCTCCTTTTACTTATGCTGGGTGCTGTTTTTCTACACTTAACTCACTATTGCTCTAAATTCAAAACTAGTCGTTTGTAAAGATTTCTGGGTGAAATGTATAACCCCCTACAGAATGTCTGCTTATCTTGAGGATACAAGGTGTATATAGGCCTTTAGCTGGCCTATGCTCAATGACTTTCAGCTTGTGTGAATGTCCTTGCCAGTGAACCATTTTAAAATCAAGAACACACAGTTTTTAAACAGAGATACAGTACTAAAGTTTTAGTTCCATATGAAGATCTTACAATAGGCTTTGATCATATGAAGCTATAACAGGACATAATGATTGTACTGCCTGGCAATGAATTCCATACACCACAATACTATTTGGGATAAAAATGCTGCATATAACTTTCAAAAGTAGGATTTCATATAAATGCAGTATGGGAAGGGACATACCGTGAGGCCATGTGGGTACCCATAGCAGTGCTGCTGATTTGATTTGTTGTCCTCAAATGTGAAATAGTTATGGGTGAGGACAAAGACCACACGATTCATTGTCTACAGCCAAGTTCTATGATACAATCACATTTGCTCCAACCCCTCAGACAGAGACAAACACCTATAAGATCTCTATCAAGCATTCTTACAGCTACAGTACCCACCTGCTGAAGTGAAGAAACAGATTGACAGAGCCAGAAGAGTACCCAGAAGTCACCTACTACAGGACAGACCCAATAAAGTAACAGAATGCCACTAGCTGTTGCCTTCAGCCCCCAACTAAAACCTATCCAGCATGTCATCAAGGATCTACAACCGATCCTGAAGGATGATTCATCACTCTCACAGATCTTGGGAGACAGACAGGCCAGTCCTTGCTTACAGACAGCTCCCCAACCTGAAGCAAATACTCACCAGCAGCCACACACCAAAAACACTAACCCAGGAACCTATTCTTGCAACAAAGCCCGTTGCCAGCTCTGTAATGTAGTAAGTGAAGGCTCTGATAAAGGCCCAGTATGAGGCCTGAGGCCTGAACTAAAGTAATAGTCAAGACTTTGCTAACGTAAAGCAAAGTGAAACTGTGAGACAGAGGCAGGCCCTGCTCACAGAAGCTGGCAAGGAAAGGGCTGATGCTGCAAGAAGATACGTACCTAAAAGGTACTGAACACCAGAGATCAGAACATTCACATACTTGCACATTCCACACAGATAACAAGGAAAAGGCTGAACCCATCCCAATGACAGGGCAAAAGTTGATAATATTGATGGATCAGATTGTTTTGTAAAACCAACATGGAACAAGGTGAGGCAGGCGGCACCTTGCTACGTAGACGGGATTGCACCTCATACGTCAGGAGTGATGTGTAACCTTGTTTGTACCTGTTATATAAGAATGTTATCCCTGGGTGGTGTCCTTTGTCCGGCCTAGGGGGGCAGTGGGAAGTCGCGCCCACTGGCTGGAGCGAGTCATTGCCAAGGAGGGCACTCTTCTCGTAGTATGGCCTGAGTTAGGCTAAGAAAACGCTACAGGGAATGGCCATTGTGTCTGAAGATCGCTAATAAACGCTAGCAGACGTGACTTTGCCCTTACTGGGAAGTCGTGGTCATTGGGGGGTTCTCGTCGGGTCTGGGCTGCATGCAGCTATGCTGCAGAGCTGGGCGCAGCACACGGGGCGAGCACATGCACGCCGCCGAGTGATACCACAAGGAAGACAGCAGAAACACACAGTAGCAATCTGACAAACACCTCTTGAACAGCCTAGCTCTGTCCACATTATTCAGGGAACAAATCATAGGTAACCTAATCATCATCAGCCCCCATTATCGAGGCTCATTCACCTGCAATCTACCAAATGTGATATATGCGCAGCAATGTCCCTTTGCTATGTCATTGGCCAGACCACAGTCCTCTACTAAAAGAATAAAGGATGACATCAGATACGTCAAGAATTATAACATTCACAAACTAGTCGGAGAACACTTAATCTCCTGGTCATCGATTTACAGACTGTGGCAGACTCAGGACAGTTTAGCTAACCAGGAGAGGGTAGTAATTGGTCGGAAGGCTTAGCCCTAAGAGGATATGAGGTTCAATGCTTTGGGACAGGGGTTTAGCAGTGAAACTAATCGATTCAGCTGGCCCAAGTGCTGTATTTACCTTTTTAAATATCCTCCCTGCAGGGAAGCGGGGGTGGGGGGAGGAGGAGGAAGAGGAGGAGGAGGAAAAGAGAAAAGAGAAGAGAAATGAGAAAAGAAAGAGAGAGCGAGTAGCTAGCCAAGCAGTAGGGGCAAGCTATATTCTGAGAGTCTCCTTGGAAAGCACTTGCATTCTCCCCAGAAGGAGAGGAAACTAGAACAAGGGGCTGGCTGAGAAGGGATCAGCCAGACCCTGTGAGATTGGGAAGGTTTTTTTTTTTCTGTTTTCTTTTACCAAGCCTGTGTCTCCGGGGCTGAAAGGGACTGAGCAAACAAACGGAGAGGCAAGTACTTTGCCACAAGACCTAAAAGTCACAGTATTACAACAAAAAAACTTCAAAAACAGACTCCAATGAGAGACTGCTGAAATGGAATTAATTTGCAAAATGGACACCATTAAATTAGGCTTGAATAAAGACTGGGAGTGGATGGGTCATTACACAAAATAAAACTATTTCCCCCCTACTGTTCCTCACAACTTCTTGTCAACTGCTGCAAATGGACCATTTTGATTACCACTACAAAATTCTTTCCTGCTGGTAATAGCTCAACTTAACTGATCACTCTCGTTAGAGTGTGTGTCCTACTGTATTTTCCACTGTATACATCTGATGAAGTGGGCTGTAGCCCACGAAAGCTTACACTCAAATTTGTTAGTCTCTAAGGTGCCACAAGTATTCCTGTTCTTTTTGCAGATACAGACTAAAACGGCTGCTTCTCTGAGTGCTATCTTGATGACTCAATGAGTTTGCATTTCACTAAAACCCTCAGATCCTCCTCTGCAGTATCCCTTCCTAGGTGGTCATTTCCCATTTTGTATTTGTGCTGTTGACTTATTCCTTCAAGTGTAGTGCTTTGCATTTGCCCTTTAATGAATTTAATCCTATTTATTTCAGGCCATTTTCCCAGTTTGCCAAGACCATTTTGAATTCTAATTCTGTCCTTCAAAGCTGTTATCCCTCCCAGCTTGGTATGTTCTGCAAACTGCATAATTGTACTGTCATTTCTCCATAAAATGAGTAGGATTATTGAATAGGAATGGACCCAGTACAGATCCCTGCAGGACCTCATTTGATATGCTCTTCCATCTTGACTGTGAATCATTGGTAACTACCGAGTACACTTTTCCAGCCAGTTGTGAACCCACCCTATAGGAGGCTTGTGTAGGCTATTTCTCTTTTGCTTATGAACAAGTCATGTGAGACAGTATCAAAAGCCTTACTAAAGTTGAGATCACATCTATTGCATTCCCTCTATCACAAGGCTTGCTACTATCTCAACAAGGGGTAGGCTGATTTGACAATGATTTGTTCTTGACAAATCCATGTTGACTGTTCCTTATCACCTTATCTTATGCATGCTTACACAGTGTTTGTGCTCTATTATCTTTCTGAGTACTGAAATTAACCTGAGGGGTCTGTAATTCACTGGGTTGTCCTTACTTCTTTTATAGATAAGGCAAATATAGTAGCTTTTCCCATTCTTCTAGCATCTCTCTCATCCTCCATGAGTTCTCAACAATAATTGTTAATGGCTTAGATCTCTTCAGCCAGTTCCTTAAGTATTCTAGGATGTATTGCAGCAAGGCCTGCTGACTTGAAGACCTCTGACTTGTCTAATTTTTAATTTGGTTCCCTATTTTAGCCTCAGACCCTAGCCCATTTAGATTAATGTTCACTGTCTGATCACTAACTTTTTTTGATGAAAACTGAAACAAAAAATGGGTTTCAGAGTAGCAGCCATATTAATCTGTATCCGCAAAAGGAACAGAAGTATTTGAGGAACAAGTACAACATAATTTGTTAGTCTGTAAGGTGCCACAAGTACTCCTTTTCTTCTTGAAACAAAAAAGGCATTTAACACTTTGGCTGCAGCTGCATTTTCTGTTAGTCTTTCCCTCCTTGTTGAATAATGGGCCTACTCTGTCCTTGGTCTTCCTCTTGCTTATAATATATGTGTAAAATGTTTTCTTGTTACTCTTTAAGTCCCTAGCTAGCTTAATCTCATTTTGTGCCTTGGCCTTTATAATTTTGTCCCTGCATACTTGTGGTATTTTTTAATATTCATTCTTTAACTTAACCTAATTTCCATTTTTTGGATAACATTTGAGTTTCAGCTCATTGAAGATCTTCTGGCTAAGGCAGGGTGGCATTGGGATAGTTTTGCTCTTGTTCTCATATTTTTATTACGAAAAAAAGACTAGCAATCTCCTGAATTCTTCCCCCCCGTCCCCTTCTTAGACTTGCTTCCCATCAGAACTTACCAACCAATTCTCTGAGTTTGCTAAGATCTGACTTCTTGAAGTCCATTGTGTTTATTCTGCTATTTTCCCTCCTATCGTTCCTTGGAATTCCCCTCTTCCTCATTACTACCACATCCTGTGCTTTGGATTATTGTTAGCTGTTTATAAAAAGCCTCAACCACCACCTTTTCCTGGTTAGATCGTCTATAGTAGACCCCTACCATGACATCACCCTTGGGGTTTTTTACCCCTTTTTATCCTTACCCAGAGACTTTCACCAGGTTTACAACCCACTTCTACCTTGATCTCAGTGCAAGTGTATACATCTTTGATATATAAGGTAACACTACCTTTCCCCCCTGCTTGCCCTTACATATGAACAAGCTGTATCCTTCTGTACTGATATTGCAATCATGTAAATTATGTGACCAAGTCTCTTTCATGTAGGCACCCTAAGTCCTATTGACTTTCACTGGACCTTGGGCATTTTTGAAAGTTTTACCTGAAAATATTTTTATACAACTCCAAATAAAAGAAAGGAGCTGGAAATACTGACTGACTTTAATTCTTGAGTATGAGTTCACTAATCCAGATTAAAATTATTAAGGAGTGTTGCTTCTTCCACCAGGTGTAAAGGCTGTCTTATCTGTATTCGACTGTGTGGACTCAGCCCTAAGACTTCATCCTTTTCCTGCTTCTGGAAACCTGACTTTCTCTGTCTATTTTCCATGTCCTCTTTACTTGAATCAAAGTTCTTCTTTATTATAGGCCTCATCCAAAGCTCAGCTAAATCCACTTCTGTTCATCAAAAATAAAATTTTCAAACAAAATTCAGAAAATGTTGACTAACTAAACGTGGTTTGGGTGGGTTTTTTCCAATGAAAAGCAAATTTGACCCCCTGTAGCTGGTAGGGGAAGAAGCAGCTAAGGCAGGGACATTTGGAGAAATTTCTAGTTTTTGACTGGACTTTCTCTGCCCTTTGGTATTGGCTGTTTGTTCAAAACATGCCACACCTCTTCCTCATAATGTCTTCACTCCTCACCTGTCCCTCTTACCTTTTTTCCTTTTCTCCTAGCCCCTTAACCCTCTTCCTTTCCGCTTTCTTTCCATTTTAGCTGATCCATTCTGAATCAAACTGAGCCACATTTCAAAAATAAATTACAAAACTAACATGACATTTTTTGCCATCACACTGTTCATTCTACTTGTGCATTACATCTCTTCCCCCACCCTGTGTCTGTCTTGTCTATTTAGACTGTAAGGTCTCCAGCCAGGGACCATCTACTACACTGTCTGTTCAGTGCCTGGCACAATGATGCCCCACTCTTGGTTGGCCCTTAAACACTACTGTAATAAAAATGTTAAATACTAATGTCCTCTATATGGCATGTAGTGCTACATAAGAGAAACAGTGATATAACTCAAGTATCAGAGGGGCAGCCATGTTAGTCTGGATCTGTAAAAGCAGCAGAGAATCCTGTGGCACCTTATAGACTAACAGACGTTTTGGAGCGTGAGCTTTCGTGGGTGAATACCCACTTCATCAGACGCAAGTAGTGGAATTTCCAGGGCAGGTATATATATGCTAGCAAGAAGCTAGAGATAATGAGGTTAGTTCAATCAGGAGGATAGGCCCTGTTCTAGCAGTAGAGGTGTGAAACCCAAGGAGGAGAAACTGGTTCTGTATTGGCAAGCCATTCACAGTCTTTGTTAGTCCAGAGCTTAGTGTTAAATTTGCAGATGAACTGAAGCTCAGCAGTTTCTCTTTGAAGTCTGGTTCATTCACCTGCACGTCCACCAATGTAATATACGCCATCATATGCCAGCAATGCCCTCTGCTTGTACATCGGCCAACTGGACAGTCACACTACGGAAAAGGATAAATGGACACAAATCAGATATCAGGAATGGCAATATACAAAACCTGTAGGAGAGCACTTCAACTCCCTGGCCACACTATAGAGAACCTTAAGGTGGCCATCCTGCAGCAAAAACTTCAGGACCAGATCAAAAGAGAACTGCTGAGCTTCAGTTCATCTGCAAATTTGACACCATCAGCTCTGGACTAAACCAAAGACTGTGAATGGCTTGCCAATTACAGAACCAGTTTCTCTCCTCCTTGGTTCACACCTCTACTGCTAGAACCAGGGCCTCATCCTCCCTGATTGAACTAACCTCATTATCTCTAGCTTGCTTGCTACATATATATACCTGCCCCTGGAAATTTCCACTACCTGCATCTGATGAAGTGGGTATTCACCCACGAAAGCTCACGCTCCAAAACGTCTGTTAGTCTATAAGGTGCCACAGGATTCTCTGCTGCTTTTAGCGATATAACTGTTTCTCTTATTTACTAGCAAAAACAAGGAGAATTAGTCCACCTTCTCTAAGGAGTGGGTTTTTAAATCTTTTTTTTTTTTTAACTTCAAAGCTTCATAGAAAGCTCCCTGTTGGTTAGGACAGATATTGAACACTGTGAAGGGGAGTAAAGCATAATCTTAAATATTGCAAAATTTAATATTCCTGAATAGACCTCTACTGCTAAAATTACATTTAGAGTTGGTTGGGATTTTTAAATGGAAACTCTTTTGTCAGAACATGCTGGCTTGTCAAAATACAGTTTGCAGGAAAGGGTCTGCTTTGGTGAATTTTTGTTTTGAAATTGATTGCAAAACTTTTTTTCCCCAAACTATGTCTTATTGCAGGGGTAGGCAACCTATGGCACATGTGCCAAAGGCAGCACACAAGCTGATTTTCAGTGGCACTCATAGTGCCCGGGTCCTGGCCACCAGTTCGGGGAGCTCTGCATTTTAATTTAATTTTAAATGAAGCTTCTTAAATATTTTAAAAATCTTATTTACTTTACATACAACAATAGTTTAATTATATATTATAGACATAGAAAGAGACTTTCTAAAAACTTTAAAATGTATTACTGGCACACAAAACCTTAAATCAGAGTGAATAAATGAAGACTCGGCACACCACTACTGAAAGGTTGCCAACCCCTGTCTTATTCTAACATTTTTTTTGAAAGATTTTTTTTCCATTTTTGGTCAGAAATGACTCATTTCAAAATATGACCTCTTATAGTTTATAAAAAAGTAAAAATGAAACATTTTGATTAACCAAAACTAATTTTTTTTTCAGACTGTTAGTTAAAGCAATTTTTCAAGGGTTTTTTTGGACTTTTTTTGTTCCTAGTTGAGAAAGGGAAACCATTTCCAGTCCAGCTCTAATTGCACTTGTATATTGATCCCATTTGTCAACATAGCATTACGCCTCGGGGTCCGCTTCAATTCTTCATTATGATCCTGATCCTGCAAGCACACAGGCAGACTGCTGAGCTTGTATAGAGCCCCAGTGATTTCAGTGCTGCACCTATACAGAACTCCAATCTGAAGATGAGGCTTTGGGACTCATTTAGGTGCAAAAGTCATGTGTGCTATAGAAAACTACAGATTCTTAATTATAACCTCAAGTATCAGGGGGTAGCCATGTTAGTCTGTATCCACAAAAACAGCAAGAAGTCCAGTGGCACCTTAAAGACTCAGATTTATTTGAGCATAAGCTTTCATGGATAAAAAACCTCACTTCTTCAGGTGCATGGAGTGAAAGTTACAGATGCAGGCATATATAATGACACATGAACGGAAGGGAGTTACCTTACAAGTGGAGAATCAGTGTTGACAGGGCCAATTCAATCAGGGTGGGTGTAGTCCACTCCCAATAATAGATGAGGAGGTGTCTCAGACCTTGTGAGATAGGTCAGTCTTTGCTTACAGACAATCCCCCAACCTGTAGCAAATACTCACCAGCAACTACACACCATACTACAGAAACATCAACCCAGGAACCAATCTCTGTGGCAAACCTCAATGCCTACTCTGTCCCCATATCTACTCTAGCGAAGCCATCATAGAATGCAACCACATCAGCCACACCATCAAGGGCTCATTCACCTGCATGTCTACTAATGTTATATATGCCATCATGTGCCAGCAATGCCATGTACATTGGCCAAACCGGACAGTCCCTATGTAAAAGAATAAATGGACACAGATTGGACATCAGGAATGGTAACATACAAAAGCCACTAGGTGAGAAGTGAGTTTTTTTTACCCACGAAAGCTTATGCCCAAATAAATCGGTTAGTCTTTAAGGTGCCACTACACTCTTTGTTTTAATTATAACCTAAGTGAGATGAAAAACTGCATATACTTTAAAAATGACAGGCACTAAAAGCTGTATTTAGGTTGAGACAATCTTTAATTCTGCAGTGAATGAAATTTTTTACAGTGAACTAATTTTTGGCAGTAATGTCAATACATAAGTCCTATGCCAGCAGAAAGGAGAAAACACTCAAACTTAAATTTGTGTCCAGCTAGAATGCGAAAAGGCATCCGTTTGACATCAGTGCTGTTATTCAATCCTGTGAAGTTTGGAAAATCTAAGTGAATCCATAGCAGCATATTTTAGTCCCAGGTCACACAGTGCCCTCCTGGGCTCTCAGTGAGGTCCTGAAATAAGACACAATTGATTTTATTTATAGACTGTAAAAGTGCAAGCACAAGTCTAAAGAGCCTAGAATGAAGCAAAAGAGCTTATTGAACTTGTAGGACCAGCTGGGAGTTTGGGCTGAAACTGATTACCTGTCTCTTTCTACCAGTGAAACCATCTTATTACCTCTCTGCAGAGAAAGATAAAAGAGGGAAAAAACACATTGATTCTGCCTGTGTAGAAAGAGGTGGCAGAGAACGGGTTTAATACTACAAAGTTTTCTGCGTCACAGTTTTCATAGATTCATAGACTCTAGGACTGGAAGAGACCTCGAGAGGTCATCGAGTCCAGTCCCCTGCCCTCATGGCAGGACCAAATACTGTCTAGACCATCCCTGATAGACATTTATCTGACCTACTGTAAGCCGGTCGTGCTGGGGCTCATCCCCCTCAGGCGCGGCGAGGACCCAGGGCGCCTCCCTACACACAGCAGTTCGTGGAGTCCGAACCCCTCGGCAGGGGTTGAGGGAATAAAGGGTCTGTAAACAAGGCAGAGTCCCGGCCCTCAGCGGGACGGATAAGCACACAGTCTAAAAAGCCCAGGGGGGGCCCTTGGGCAAGGTCGGACGGGACAGTAATAGTCAGGCTCAGCTCCTTTGCAGCAAGGGGCTGAGCAAAACACAGTATCTGAGCCCAGGCCCTTGGGCCGGCGTGGGGCCAGTTCAAAGTTCAGGCTCGCTCTTCAGCAAGGGGCCTGAGCAAACACAGTTCAAACAGTGAGTCTATACAGAAGGCCTCCTCAGGCCAGGGGAGGGGAACTGCCACCTTTGACAGGTGGCAGGGGGACACAGCCCTCCCACTCCCACTGCGTTCCAGCCCGGGCGCCTAGCAGCGCAAGGGTTCGCTCATCAGTGGGAATCCTGGCCGCAACACACTGACATGGGGTTCAAAGTCCCTGGAGCCAGACTGGGTCGGCTACCTCCGGGCCACTTCCAGTTTCCCCCTCCCAGGTACCTGTTCCTCCATGGCGTTGTTCCAGCGGGTCCCAGATCATGGTTCCTCTGGATACTGGGTGGCGGACGCTCCGCAGCTCCTCTGGATTAGCGAACGCAGGCAGGTCAGGCCTGGTCCTCCGGATACCGGGCCAGGGCTGTCCGCCAGCTTCCTCGGATACCCGGGCACGAGGCAGGTTCCGGCAGGCTTCCTCCGGTACGGGCACTAGAGCCGGCTCACTCGCCGTGTAGTGAGCACAGGGCAGCTGACCCAGCGGGAGCTCGGGCCTCAGCGTCTGTCCTCGTTCGCCAGCCTGCACTAACTCGAGCACTGAGGCCGGGCTTTTATACCTCCTGTCCCGCCCCTTGACTTCCGGGGATGGGGACAGGCGGTGTGGCTCCACCCACTGAGGGACCTGTTCTGGCTCGTCCCCCTCAGGCGCGGCGGGGAGCCAGGGCGCCTCCCTACACCTACTCTTAAATATCTCCAGGGATGGAGATTCCACAACCTCCCTAGGCAATTTATTCCAAGTGTTTAACTACCCTGCACAGTTAGGAACTTTTTCCTAATGTCCAACCTAAATCTCCCTTGCTGCAGTTTTTAAGCCCATTGCTTCTTGTTCTATCATTAGAGGCTAAGGTGAACAAGTTTTCTCCTCCTCCTGATGACCACCTTTTAGATACCTTGAAACTGCTATCATGTCCCCTCTCAGTCTTCTCTTTTCCAAACAAACAAACCCAATTCTTTCAGCCTTCCTTCATTAGGTCGTGTTTCAAGACCTTTAATCATTCTTGTTGCTCTTCTCTGGACGCTCTCCAATTTTTCCACATCTTTCTTGAAATGGTGCAGAGCCAGACACAATACTCCAGTTGAGGCCTAACCATGCTGGTGTAGTAGAGCGGAAGATGACTCGTGTCAGATTTACAACACAACCTGCTTAATCATCCCAGGAATTCACGTTTGCTTTTTTGCTTAACAGTATCACACTGTTGACTCATATTTAGCTTGTGGTCCACTATGACCCCTAGATTCTTTCTGCCATACTCCTTCCTAGAACAGTCTCTTCCCATTTGTAATGTGTGAACTGGTTGTTCCTTCCTAAGCGAAGCATTCGCATTTGTCTTATTGAACTTCATCCGTTTTACTCAGACCATTTCTCCAATTTGTCCAGATCATTTTGAATTTTGACCCTGTCCTCCAAGCAGTTGCAGTCCCTTCCCAGTTTGGTATCATCCGCAAACTTATAAGCGTACTTTCTATGCCAACATCTTAAGTCGTTATGAGATATTGAACGAGCTGGTTCCAAACAGACCCCTGCGGAACCCCACTTGTTATCTTTCCAGCAGGATTGGGAGCCATTAATAACTACCTCTCTGGTACGGATATTCAGCCATATGCACCCATCTTATAGTATAGCCCATCTAAATTGTATTTGCCTAGTTTCGATTAGGATATCATGCGAGGTACACATACAAATGTCTTACTAAAGGCTAGTATACCACATCCACCACTTTTCCCTTATCCACGCTTGTTATCATATCAAAGAAGCTATCAGATTGGTTTGACACGATTTGTTCTTTACAATCCATGCTGGCTATTCCCTATCACCTTTACCACCTTCCAAGTGTTTGCAGATGATTTCTTTAATTACTTGCTCCATTATCTTTCCCTGGTACAGAAATTAACTAAAGACTGGTCTGGTTTGGTTTCTAGGTTGTTTTTATTTCCCTTTTTGTAGATGGGCACTATATTTGCCCTTTTCCAGTCTTCTGGAATCTCTCCCGTCTCCCATGACTTTCCAAAGATAATAGCTAGAGGCTCAGATACCTCCTTCTATTAACTCCTTGAGTATTCTAGAATGCATTTCATCGGGCCCTGGTGACTTGCAGGCATCTAACTTTTCTAAGTGATTTTTAACTTGCTCTTCCCCTTACTTTTTATAGTTCTCACTGAGATGAAAGAAGCTATAGTAAACCGACTGCCATTTTTCTTGAGGGGTATGTGTGAGAGAGACTTCCCTTCCCTGTGCTTCAGCTTCACCTCCTTTCAGTACTCCTTTTATTACACAGCCTGAAACTTTTAATAGGGGCTCAAGATTGAGCCACAGTATGAAGGCCAATGTTGTTTTCATAAACAAACCAGAGAAGAGTAGACCTATATGCTGAGCTGATGCAGGATAATTTTAATCTTATGGTTTGGGGACAAAAATCACTCAGCCCGGTTATAAAACAGGACAGATCCAAGAAAGCATCTCATTGTTTTCCCATTAGAACCTATGTAAATAATGCTACAATGTGGGGTAGGGCCTTGGAAGAAATGGTAGCTTTTACTCTAGTTACGCTAAGTAGGGAGTAGAGTAGCTCTACAACTGGCTCTAGAGATTGCTACCATCTGAGTTAAAGGGGATGATTTCTGTTTTATAATTTACTCAGTAGTCAGGACTTCATTTTGCAGGTTTTTTTGTCTCGTTACTTTTTCATGAGCATTATGGGCAAGATTTAAAAATAATGTGTGGAGTTAGGTTCAAGTCCACATTTAGTTATCTAAATAAGTGATCTGATTTTAAAAGCATTGAGCAGCTTGTTACCCAAAGTTGGATATTGTATCACTGACAATTCAAGCACTCAACTTTTCTCAATGTCCACAGTGTAAATTGCTGCTCTTGCAATCGTGTGTAAAGTAACTGTCTGAAAAAGCAGAAATCAAAATCAACGTACAACTTCAAAGAATGAGGAAACTGGGCCTTAAAAAATATCCTTTTGAACTGACTATTGACTTGCTGGACCAACTTCTACCCATGAAGGAAAGATATAAATTAAATATGACTTTTCTTTTCCATCAGTGCAATGTACAGGTGAGAGATTTAAGCAAACACTTTTCACCATTCTGGTAGCATTTACTCACTGCATTGTGAGGTAGAATGGAAACTTATAGTGTGCTCCAAGTAAGGATATAAACATAGCTGCTCAGAAGCAGACCTAAACTGAGACCTGAGTTACAACTGGTGTCCTAGTTCTTCTCCCTTGCTTCAAATCTATATCAGCAACTGCTCTGAAGCACCAGCAAATTACTTTATTCTCCACAATGGATCAGCTCTGCTAGCTTGTGCTTTGGAAGCAGGGCCAAAGCTTTGCCCATTCCCTGCTTGTTCCCACCTATGTGGGAGGGGAGAGTAGTGGTACTGTCAGGAGTAATCCATGCAGAGGGTTAGGAGCTTTCTTATGCCCCCTTACCCCTCCCCTTTCTAGGCCCAGGGTCCTGTAATGGTTCAGTATCTTCCTTTGATCCTAGGTGTAGTCTTGGGAAGAATAAACCATTCTAGACTAGATATAGCCAGGTATAGGTATTCCCCAGTTAAAGCTTCAGGACTCTTTCTTGAGGACTCCTATCTGTGTCACTGATTTGCTTTTCCTGCCCAGTCCCTCTGAAATCCCTTTCTGATCCAACTCCATAGTAAGTCACGTGTCCTAAATCAGAGGCATGTGCAATATTAATAGAAAATAGATATTTCCCAGTCTGTCATACATAGCAAAAAAGACAACTTTGCTCTGTATTAACAGATGCATTTGCTGTCTTGAAATGGGTAGTTTGAAATGTATGGTATTCTATCGTATGTATATAGCGCATTCTGCCTCCCTGTCTCTTGCCAGTTATCGTTCCTTCATATTATGCAATATTTTGGTTCTAAGAAAGTTACCATGTACTGTATTTATCCGATTTGATCATTCTGGGCAAGTGCAACCACTGAGACATGATAAATTGTATTCAACGGCATTAGGGACAGTTTTCAGTATATGTTTCAAAATTCTTAATCATTTTTTAAATGAGGTTAATACAGATTCATGACTCTGTTTTGTCACTGTTTTATATTTACTAAACTATTATAAGTAGCTGTTGTAAAATATTTTTACTTAACAAAATGTGTTTTTGGTATTACAGTCTGCAATGCACTACCCATCAGCTGCTTCTAATACTATGGAAATTTAGCTCATACCACAGTTCCTGAAAAGAAATCTGGCGGGACTAAATGATCACTGATACTTAGGAAAAGCTTTCTAGTGCATGTGTGGATTAATAAGCAGAGAGCTCTCCTTTTATATGTCCACCTAAATAATGAAAGGAAAACAATCAAATTTTATTTTCTCTGATGTGAATTTTCTTATACTCTTGTTGTTCTTAGCAGAACTCAGAGGAATAACTTATATATGCATACAACTATCATCACCGTCTCCCTCCATTTTGTTTTGAGAATCCTGTTGGCACTACTGTTGCTCAAACAGCACTTATGTACTATTGCGTGCTCTCTCACTTTCTCTCTAGTACACACACACACACTTTAAAAAAAGTGTTAGGAGAACATGATGGTTATATGGAGGAGTGCTCCAATGGCAGGAATTGCCAAAGTTAAGGTTGCACATGCAATACAAGGGTTAGGTGGAGAGTCTACTCTCTGCTTTGTGTGAGAAATTGTGCTCTGTGATACTTTCCTGAATCACAGAAAAACAGCAGCTCCTGTTTTGTGCAGAGGGGCAATGTGCCCTCTTGGCCCATTCCCAGTTAAATTGTACTCCCCACTTTGCCTCCAACCAGCTCTGATTTCTCTTCATACTTTCCAAGAGGTATTTTGCTGGCAGAACATTTACATTTGTAAAATTACAGCTTAAGGCAAGGTCATCAGCCTGTTCTAAAGCCCAATGAAAGGAATGGAAAGGTTCCCTCTGAAGTCAACAGCCTTTGGATCAGGCTCTCTATCATTGTGGGGAAAAATGCATACCAGAAAAAATGGTAACGTTAGGGACGTTCCTCTGTGCACAGAGTGCACTTGTGAATAGAGGACTCTCCTTCCTTTCTTCCAATGGAGCTAATAGTAAGATGTGTCTTGATGGTGCACTGAGACCACTGCATTTCATGCTAGCCAATATTGTCTTTGTCTCATTATCTTTCCCCATCTGTCTCTTTCCAATGTTGTCTTTTGTTTTACACTGTAAGCTTTTTGGGGCAGGCAAAGTGCTTTTTGTTCTGTGTATGTATCCTGTAGCGGGAGATTTTGGCAAACCAGTAAAGTGCCTGAAACCACTATGGCTTATTGCTAAAAGCAGCCAAGTCAGCAGGCCATAAAGTGGCCATGTAGCAAACTCAGCTTGACCAAGGCAGGAGGGGAGGGAGTTTTGGGTGCCACAGAAAGGGCAGCTTGACCCTGCATCCTTCCTGATAAGAATTGTGTTGAAGTTGCTGATGCATTTTAGAAGAGCAGGGGCCTCAAGGCTGCAGACTCAGAAAATCCCACACTTGGTTAATCAATAATCAGAAGGAAGCCTCTTTCTTGATCATTGAAATTACTTGCTTAACACGTTTTTTAGTTGTTTTTTTTAAGGGACATGGCATTCTATTACTGATGTATAAATAAGGGGGGAAAGTTTGAGGTACTGGGACTCTTCAAGACTGGACTCTCCCTCTGGATGCATCTTGTGTTCCCCACCAGCACATGGGTTGTCACTGTGCCACTTGAGAGCCACACTCAGCTTTGGTAATTATCAAGGGTTGGGGGTGTTTTACTAACTTGTTGCAGTCATGTGTAAGTGCTTGAGACTAAAGTTTTAGCTTTAAGTGAAAGCACTCTCGTGTTGTCCTGTTTCTGCCAGCCATCTATCGGTTGGATGGCTGTGTCTCCCCTGATTTATTTCCTGACACCACCTCCCAGAGAGTAAAAGTTACCAAGAGCTTTGGGTTGAAAGAACCCTGGGTAACATATCCCACCTAGCACAATGGGGTTCTGGCCCATGTCTGGGGCTTCTGGGTGACACCTCAGTATAAATAAACCAAAAGTGAATACATCTTCCTGTTTAGCAGAAAATATCAACACTTTCTTCTGGTTACTAAAATATATGGGCATTATTCCCTAGAAGTATCCAGTTCACTGAACATGCACAAACTTCTTTTTTATTTTCCCTTGGAATATGGTTCACATTAACACATCGTCCATTTCCAACAGACCCTTTCAGAAACAGATTTCTCTACAAAGTGTTGTCTGACCATGCATGTTTTACTTGCATGCCCAGTATCCCTCTCCTTTGTAAGACTAATGGTTATTAGCAATATTGTCAGTAGTACTCCATTGTCATGGACATAGAGGTAAGTCATTTATATTTTATACAGCATATAATCACTTCAAACAGGCTAGACACAGTAATACAACAAGGTATGTATCTATTATTTTATCTGTATCGGTTTGTCCATATTTTAAAGAAAATTGGAAATGCTCTTTCCAGGGTACTAACCTTTTTATAGTAAACAGCTACTACTGGCTTTGCTTTATCTTAATCAGTGGTGGTTATGCAGTTATTTCATATTACTCAGTATACAGTCTGAATTCATTAGGCAGGATATGAATCTTTCTCAGACTAAAATAACTTATACACTTACTCACGTGAGCTGTCCCATTCCCATATGTAAGTGATTTATCATTTGTTCACATTCTGTGCCATAGAGACTCTAATAAGGAGGAAAAAACTCTGCAGCCAGTAGAAACAGTTACAATCTGCAGAGCTATTTGTGGCAACTTTCGCTCGAATATGAGGGCTATGAATTCATATTTGTAATTTGACAAATTGTGGGTGAGATTGGATTTCCCTCCAGAGTTTATTAGTAAGGACTCAGGTTTCTTCCCCCACCTTCTCGTGGGGCATACACTGTTAGCCTACATGATATAGAAGGTGATTATCTCACACAATAGAGTTCCTGTGATAGAAGAGAAAGATAGAAACTGGTGACCTTAACCTTTCCCGTCTTGCTGCTGCCATAGTCGCCACCACCTGCCACTGCTTCATCTTCTAATCTGTTCTTCCAGGGAGCAGACACTAAATCTCTCCTTAGTGTGTTGCTAAAGTCAGTGGTGTTTCCCTCTCTCAGCAGACTTAGTTTTTGATTTATGGTTCTTTTAACTTTCCTTGTCTTTGTTAAAGCTCTCACAAGTGACTGCAATTAGTTTAAAAATTGCAGCTGCTCAAGTATTAACCTGCACAAGGTCCTTGATATGTGTTTTCATGTTATACCCTACAGTTGGTGAGTAGGTGTTCGCTAAAGTTTGCAAGGGTAATTTAGCAGCATGGCTATTTTATAAGTTTGAGGAAAGGCATAGATCTTCAGTCAGGATTTTTTTAAAGTATTTATTTATTTATTGTTTGCCAAAGAAATACCTACATTTAATTACCTAAATTGAATTGTTAATGTAGCCCTCTCCAAAACTGTGGTTTAAGCCTTCTCAGTGAAGCTTGCTAAGTTGGAGATCTTCCCTCTCCTGGCATGGGTTGGGTCCTGGATATTATTTATTTATTTATTTATTTATTTATTTTGTGCAACACTTAGTGCCTCCACCCAATGTGACTCCTTGCTGTGCCTAGGACACAAGAAGTGTTGTCCTTTGGGAAAATTACTTGTGCTACCACTGCTGGCAAGAAGTATAAAACCCAGTACACAAATAATAAAGAACACACACATTCCAGCGAAGAAACACTGACACAAATAACAATCTCAGAGAAAAGGGGCATTAGCAGGAGCAGGAAGATAAGACCTGGGGAAGGAAAGGGGTTAGGGTGAACTAATCGCTACTAAAATATCAATACATTTGCCAACTTCCTTCTAGAGTCAGGACATGAGTGCTGCAGCAATGTGAATGTTGGCTGGCTTAAAAAAAAAGAATGGGGGGGCTTATACAGCATCTTCACCCCTGCATGGGGCAGGGTTTTCTCCTGTCTCCTTGGGCTGGAGTCCTGTGGCAGTCTTGGCTGGCTCTTAGAGATCCTACCATGTGATGACTACTATCTCTCTCTGGATACTGGTCTTGATAGGGCTGGAATTACCTGACCAGAGGCGGATTACTGCATAGGCCCACAGTAATTTGGAGACCCCACAAGAATGCTGTAGTCCCACCTCCTGGTTCTCCTCTTTCCCCCTAGACCTTGCCACCCTGCTCCTCTTTCCTGTGAGGCCTGGCCAAACTGGATGCCAAAGCCCATAGGGGGAGCATCCTTTTTCCGCCTGCACAGAACCAGCCTGAGCAAATGCTTGTCTAGATCACCCCATGCAGAAGCCTCCTAGTTTCTACTCCATTCCATCCCCACCCTTGACTCCAAGCATTTTGGGACACAGTGTCAGAGGACTCTGGTAGTCCCTTGCATAGAATCCCCTAGAGCTTCACTCGATAGCTCCACAAGTTGACAAACTCCAACTCGGAGTTACATTAAATTAGGCAATTAGGAAATATTGGGCTTGATTCTGCACTGTGCATGAGCTCTGCTTGGGTGTAGGGGAAAGGGTCTGTTGGGCAGTCAGCCATGGGTTCCTGATTTTTAGCCCAGTGCAACTTGGAGCTGCAGGGACATCCACTTTAATGTATGACATCAATAAGAACTGGGCATAGCAGAGCCTTTCTTTCCCTTACCACACCTCTGACATGCCCCCCAATGTGTCTTTTACATCCTCTAAAACATACTTTGTGTGCTGGATCACAGAGCCTTGACAGATCTGTGCTGTCTGCATTCTGCTCCTCTGCATACAGGGAGCTGGACTGTGGGTACTGCATTCTGTGCTTTCTTCATCTCTTCCCCTGCCCTCCCTATCCTCCCCACCCACTGCCAAAATGTAAATTGGGGGTCCTATGATCCTCTGTGAACCTCAGAAAGGCTTCAGATTCTGTTTTCAGGAAAAACGGGAAGGTTTGGGCCAGGTCTTACTTTGCATCTAGTGGTTAACCTAAGACAGACTAGCTGGAGGAGGGAGAAAGGCCTGCAATGTACATGTCCATCAAGACAATGGGAGTTTATGTAAGAGTCCCTGCATTTTGTTAGCATTAGCTCACTGATGGAAGACCCTTCCTCTGCTAGCTTTAACATTGTTTACAGACACTTTTGCAATTCCATTCTTAAACATAACAGGACTTGGAGAAAATTACTGAAGGGACTGGTCTGCTTGAAACTGTTCATGGGGCAATAAAAAAATAGATCAATCTCAACAGGATCTTCATGGCAGTGCAATGGTTCTGTTTCATAGGAGCACAATAATCCAAAAAAGTAAATGATTTGCTCCTCAGTGGAACAATAATTTTTTCACGTTGTACCCTTGTTGATTCAATTCTAGTTATTAATTGCTAAATAACACAACTTACTTGTCAGAAGTCTTTATTAGACTGCCACTGTCTTTGCTGACAACAGGAGACCAGCTTAGCACTTCAGTTACAGATGCTCATAAAAAATGACATGATACAGAAGGGGATATCAACATACATAATGAAAAGTTGCCTCCCAAGCTCACCTGGGTACAGGTCCTTTCATTATGTGCTCTTAAAGCAAACTAAAATAAAACTATAGATAGGTGATAAGCAATGCTGGAGCATTAGCTACAAAATTGTCACTTTCAAGCTGTCCTACAATGGCTCAAGAGCCCAGGTACCAATCTTGGGGCAGATTAAGATTTCACCAACTGATTATCAAGTGTAAACTCCTCAGACACTATAATAGCCTTAATTTGGAGTCATAGACAGTGCCCTGGGTACTTCAATCTATTTTGCCACCCAAGTAAGCTTGCCTCTGTGATAAGATGGTTCCTTACACCAAAAATCATAAGAATATTCAGGTTACTCTCAGTTCCAAATGACCAACCACTTACACCAGGTCAATTGCACCTTAGATCTCACACCAAAGACAATACTTGTAGCTAATCCTATAATAAACCATCAAAATATTTTTTAACTAGGAAAAGGACATGAGTTATTTACAAGATTAAAGCAGGGAAACCTATACACACAAATGAATTTCAGTCTTAAGTTTCAACAAGTAATTGGAGCTTCTCTAATAGGTAAACTCTTTAAGTCCTTTAGGATTTACCCAGGTTTACCACTGGGGATCTTTCGCTTATGCTTCGGTTATGTCTACACTAGAGAGCTGTACCAATGCAGTTACATCTCTGTAAAATCTCTCATGTAGCTGGTCTATGCCAATGGGAGAGAGCTTGCCTGTTGGCATGATTAAACTACACCCAATGAGTGGCAGTACCTGTCAGTAGGAAAAACTATCCCTCCAACATAGGGGTGTGAACACTACCACTTATGCCAGCATAATTTATGTTGCTCAAGGGGGTGGGTTTTTTAATACCTTTGAGAACATACGTTTTGCTTAGTATCAGAGGGGTAGCTGTGTTAGTCTGGATCTGTAAAAAGCAATAGAGTCCTGTGGCACCTTATAGACTAACAAAGTATTGGAGCATGAGCTTTCATGGGTGAATACCCACTTCATCAAATGCATGTTTTGCTGACGTAAGTGGTAGTGTAGACATGGTCTAAGTAAACCTTGCCCCTCAAAGTCTAAGCAGCATAAAAGATATGGTTCCTCATCTCTTTCCTTCTCCTACTTGGCATTTAAAATTCAGCTATTGAGAGGAATTCAGTTGCAGGGTAGGGGGGAGCAATCCACTAAGCCTTTTGTCTTCTGATGCTCCACCATGGTTTGTCTGGTGTTGGTGGGCCTCCTTTCGTTGGGCGAGAGACAACACCTCCTGCTGGAAACTAGTATTTCACACTTGCTAATGCTTCTCTCCTGTCTGGTTATTTTACATTACAGAGCAATCATTTAAGTTTTACCTTATAACATGGGAAGATAATAAGATTATTATTACAAGATTAATGCATGCAGCAATTTATAAGAAGTTCATAAAGTCTAAACACATTTTATAACTCTAATACCTATTTTAACAATACTAACACACAGGTGAGCCAGACTGGTTCCAGCTATACATATACCAGTGTTCAGCTGAGACCTAGGGGCCTTAGCATTAGCTGGCACCTTGTCTTCCAATGTCACTCATACTTCTGAAGTATAAAGTTCTAGCCTGCTTGTATTTCAAATTGATTTGGACAGATTATTTTTCTGAAGCACTTATCCATGACAATAAGAAATCTTCCATTGTCTAATGGCTGGAATTTAAAAATAGCTCATCTGTATTATAGGACTTGGGAGGCTAAATTTTGTTGTCAGTCTTAAAGAATTCAGTAGTATATTGGAATCTATATACATTTCAGATATATTTATAGATATTACTGCAAGAGGTTTCTTTCCTTTTACTCTTTCTCCAATTTTGATTTAATAGAGTATTGCAGCCTGTTTTTACTGGGGTGGCAAATATCCAGTTTATCATTAGCATTTCTGTTGGGGTAGCATCCAAAGCTAGGGTGACCAGATGTCCTAATTTTATAGGGACAATCCTGATTTTTGGGTCTTTTTGTTATGTAGCTCCTATTACCCTCATCCCAATTTTTCACACTTGCTGTCTGGTCACCTTATCCAAAGCCCCCACTCTGAAGCAGTGTCTTATTGTGGCCCTATACAATCATACAAGAAAACACAGTCCCTGCCCTGAAGTTCTTACAATCTAAAATGACAAAGGATATGGAAAAGGGATACAGCATATTAATAAAGTGATGGAATTGATGGAACTGTCCCCAATGTCCCCCTAACTAGTCACTATTAGTTACTAATTTTTTAGTGTGTGTATATATAAATAGGCTTGGAAGGCTTAGGTTTTTATTAGTGAACGTCGATAAAGATATATTTCACTGTGTACACACACAACTGAGGGAAATATATTTCCATACATAATAATAGAAATTTACAGACTGGCAAAGTGAGAAATTGTCAAGCAGCATTTCTATTAGAATTTAATTTAAGGCACATTGTCTGAAGTTGTTTTTACAGTTATAAAGCTTTAACTTTTTTAATCTGTGTCTCCTGTACCTAATTATTGTCTGGCCCCTACTTTGCCTGATCACCTCATAGTTTCCTGCAAGTGTGAAAATGGAAATTGATAAAAATAAAAAAAAAAATGCTTAAAAACCTCAATATTATTCATTGAAATTATAAAAAAATCTAATTCTGCCAAGTTGAAATATAAAGTATCTCTGTGCACTGTTCACTCATCTATCTCTGCCTCATCCAGTTGCTGCTAACCTTGGCCTATTCTCCACCACTTTCTCTTGCTTTCCAACGTCTCAGGTGCCCATCTTCTCTCCCTAAATCTCTGGGTTGGAATGGAACACACTGCAGCCAACCAAAAAAAAACTCAGCAGCTGTCCAGATCTAAACTTTGAAGGCTGAAAAGTTTCTCCTTCTGGCACTCTCTCAGGACTCATACTGTGGCCAGATTTTCAGAATATTTCAGCACCCAGCAAAGTGTCCCATTGTGACACTTTTTGCCAGATTTTCAGAAAGACTCAGCACCCAATGCGCTGAACTCTTGAAAATTTGCCAGCTTATTCTGGTGCCTAAATGGATGTTGAGCTGTTTTGAAAATATAGCCCCAGATGTGGATGCTGAGCTCTTAAAAATTCTTCTCTATTTATTTAAATATACAGGGCATTTTCCAAAGCACCTAAGTGATTTTGGAGGTTAAGTCCCCTTGACTTTCACTTAAGTACTTTTGAAATTTTTACTCAGTATCTAAAGAAAGTTAGTTACTCATTATATGAATCTTTTGGACTTCAGCCCCTTGTCTATACACTGGAATAATTCTGGTAGCAAATAGTTTATTTTCCAAGTGCAGAAAGAATCTAATTTTCAGAAATTTTTCACATGTGCTCTTAGATCACTTTCTTCATCCTGCATATACTTATTTACTATTTTGCACTTCTATTTTAAATTCATATGGAAAACAATTACCCTATATACTTGTTCATAAGCTGAATATTTTTGGTAAAAAAGTGACTCATCAAAGAGCAGTGATCAGCGTATAAACGGGTCTACACCAAAATTTGTCAAGTATCAGAGGGGTAGCTGTGTTAGTCTGGATCTGTAAAAGCAGCAAAGAGTCCTGTGGCACCTTATAGACTAACAGACATCTATAAGGTGCCATAGGACTCTTTACCAAAATTTGATGATTTTAAACTTTATGGAATCATTGAATTGAATATCTAATACATTGTTATTTTTTGTTTGCTCAGAGCATCTGCTGGAATGGAGCCCCTCAGCTCCCTCTGGCCACGGTTCACCATTCCCAGCTTCCAGCAGCTCCCATTGGCTGGAAATGGCGAACCACGGCCACAGGAAGCTGAGGGACTCCATGCTGGCAGACGCTCTGAGTAAACAAAATGTCTCAGCCCACCAGCAGCTTACCCTGATGGGTCGGAGCCAAAGTTTTTTCCAACCCCTGAAATATAGGGTCGGCTTATGAAAGGGTCATACAGTTTTTGCTATTTTTACCTATCCATTTCAGGGGGAGGGTCCGCTTATAAACAAACAGGCTAATGAACGAGTATATATGGTACTCTTCAGTTCTTTAAAATTTACTCTGGCTGGTTTATCTAAAAGTCATCATTTTTTTTTTATAACCATTTAGTAATGTTTAATCTTGTACTGAGTACCTAAAAATATCAGGATCCCCACAAGATTCTTTCAGGCTTTCCCTAATGATTACAAAACATTTTCTTTATGCCACTTGGAGACACATTTTTAAAATGAGAGAATATGTGAGGCTTTTACACACCAGATTATTACTGATAGTACAAATTGCAAATACATTGTCACATTTAATAAAGTTGTATTTTTTTTACTTGATTCATGTATAAACACTGGCAGTGGAAATTTTAAAATATTTTTTAAAATGAGGTCTCAGGGTGATTCTCTTAATATACATGCGATGACAGTTCTGACAGCTGAATAAACATCAGCTGAGCTCTTACCAAGAACAAAATATCTTCATAAAAATAAGGAAAACAGAATTGTGCATACTCTCAAGGTTATTTAAAGACAATGCAAAACTTAAATATCCAGATACTGCACATAACAAAAAGACTACCCATCATTATATTTTAGATCTGCTCCTGCTTCAGTCGGAACACAGCAGAATGGAGAACATAGGAGATTAGTGTGCCACAGCAGATGTGCAAGCAGGCATAATAGATGTGAAAGTTTTGGTCTACCTAGATAAATTACTACAGTTGTTCTTGCTCACACCTTTTCTTTACATAATTGAAGTTTGTTCCATGGAGTGAGAGGGGTATAATATGGCAAAAGAGTAGTTAGACACCTTAAACCCAGTTTAGGACACCAAACTGAGGAGGGGAACAGCTACTTTTAAAATAAAAATAGTAATTTCTGCACATGTATGGAAGTAGTTGTGGAGACATATATGAGGCAGGAGTTGGGGGTGCACAAGATGGGGGAATCAAAGATGCCACAGAGGAAGATTTTTCCTGTAGTCATACATGCATCTTCCTTCCAGTAATGGCCAGTAGAGATCAGGCACTCTGAGTAACTGAACATGGTCCCTAATTATTGGGAAAATGCACTGTAAAGCACTCCTTTGTTAAAGGTGTGGCCATGTCATAAGGTATGATTCCCAAATCTGAACCTTAGCGTCCAAAATTTGGGTACCTGCATGAAACCTCTAAGCTTACTTACCAGCTTAGATCTGATAGCACTGCCACCAACCAGGAATTCCAGTGCCTGGTACACTCTGATCTCCCCAACCTTCCCTGGGGACCCCAAGAACCCAAACTCCTTGGATTCTTAAAACCAGGAGAAATAAACCATTCCCCCTTCTTTCCCCCTCCCAGACTTTCCCTGCCTGGGCTATCCTGAGAGATATTGATCCAACCTCTTTAAATCACAATACAGAGAAGCATGTCCTTTCCCTTCCACAAAGAGGCAAACAGATTCAAGGAAAACAGAGAGAGATTCTATCTCTCCCCCCTCTCGTCTCCCCCCACCAGTCCTGGTGAGTTATCCCAATCCCCTGGGATAAAACAAGGGAAACAAGAAAAAGATCAATCAGGTTCTCTAAAAAGAAATCTTTTAATAAAAGAAAGGAAAAAGTAAAGAATTATCTCAGTAACTTCAAGATGTAAATATTACACACACTAGAAAGAAACTTTTCCCCCAGTACCAATACAAATCAAAATATTCCAAGCAACTACACATATAAAAGTTAACCAGCCAGATCCACACTTGCAAATAGAGTAAAACAAACAAAAAGCCTAAAATTGCCTTTTTACTTACTCACTATTCTGAATAGA
Organism: Chelonoidis abingdonii; assembly: GCF_003597395.2. Classification (NCBI taxonomy): domain Eukaryota; kingdom Metazoa; phylum Chordata; order Testudines; family Testudinidae; genus Chelonoidis; species Chelonoidis abingdonii. Next base: position 331,656,350 of record NC_133769.1, read on the forward strand.
TAAGAGACTGTAGCAGGGAGATTGGCAGAGACCTGGTTTCATTTCTAGTTCTGCCAGGACCCCGAGAGAACAAAGCCAAACCCCAAAACCACAAACAAAGGCTTCCCTCCCTTTGAGAGTTGAAAGTATCTTGTTTCCTGATTGGTCCTCTGGTCAGGTGTTGTTCGTTAACCCTTTCCAGCTGAAAGAAACATTAACCCTTAGCTATCTGTTTATGACAGGCCATAATAAACCTTGCACAATCCACTAAGTTGTCTGGAACAGGAAAGTGAGGAATGGCCAAGAATGTGTCACTCAGACTACCAATTTTGGCTAGAATAGGGACTGGGAATGGCTGGCTCATTACAAAAATGATTTTCCCTCTCTTGGTATTGACACCTTCTCATCAATTATTGGGATTGGACACATCCACCCTGACTAAACTGGCCTTCAACATTGGTTCTCCATTTGTAAGATAACTCCCTTCTCTTCACGTGCCAATGTATATTTAAGTCTGTATCTGTAATTTTCACTCCATGAATGTGAGGAAGTGGGTTTTTTACCCATGAAAGTTTATGCTCAAATAAATTTGTTAGTCTTTAAGGTGCCACTGGCATCCTCATTGTTTTCACTCAGAGTGGTGTTCATAGAAGATTAGGGTTGGAAGAGACCTCAGGAGGTCATCTAGTCCAATCCTCTGCTCAAAGCAGGACCAACCCCAACTAAATCTTCTCAGCCAGGGCTTTGTCAAGCTGGGCCTTAAAAACCTCTAAGGATGAAGATTCCACCACTTCCCTAGGTAACCCCTTCCAGTGCTTCACCACCTTCCTAATGAAGTAACTTTTCCTAATATCCAACCTAAACCTACCCCACTGCAACTTGACAGAACAAGAAGCAATGGTCTTATCTGCTGCTACTGAGAATAGCGTAGCTCCATTCTCTTTGGACCCCGCCCCCCCGCCCTTCAGGTAGTGGAAGGCTGCTATCAAATCCCGCCTCACTCTTCTCTTCTGCAGGCTAAATAAGCCCAGTTCCCTCAGTCTCTCCCTGTAAGTCAGGTGCCCCATGCCCCCAATCATTTTCATTGCCTGCTGCTGGACTCTCTCCAATTTGTCCACATCCTTTCTGTAGTGAGGGGCCCAAAACTGAACACAGTACTCCAGATGTGGCCTTACCAGTGCTGAACAGAGGGGTTTTCTTTATCTGACCCATTCCATATCACATGGTCTTTTAGATTAACATGATTCAGCCTTACAGGCTTATGGGCCCTACCCACATTACAAAATATGCTCAAGGACAATAGTAGCTGACAGACAGCAAAAGGAGCCATGGATTTATGTAATGATCAATACTCTTTAATAAATCATTGACCCATACTTTTGTTTATTCTGGCTGTAGTGAGGCGGTGAGGCTCCCTGCCGCCTCGGAGGGTGCCGAGCCCATCTGGAGGCTGGAGTTGGCAGAACTAGGGAGCTCTGATCCCACCCCTCAGCGGGTCAGGCGGCGACCTGGAAGTATAAATGCTGGCCCTCAGAGCTTAGTAAGGCCCCAGCCACCTGAGAGACCAGATATCTCCAGTCTAGCCTGTGACTGGGAAACCCCCGTGGCCCAAGCTGCAAGCCAGGACTGGCCTGACCTGCCCTGTGCCCACTACCTGGAGAAGTTGCCGGACCTGCCCTGTGCCCACTACCCTGAGGAACCTATGGTGCTGGACCCCCCCAGAGGACAACACCCTGACTCAGGTAGTAACCGAGGGGGAGTCTGGAAGTAGCCCGGGAGCAGCCGACTCTAGTCTGGCTGCAGCACTGCCAGAGCCCATGTCAGTGAGTTGCAGCCAGGATCCCCCCTGACTAAGCAGCAGGTCTTCTGCCATTGCTAGGGCCCCGGGCTGGGATGCAGTGGAGTGGGAGGGTCTGTGTCCCCCCTGCCACCCGACTTGTGGGTGGCAGTCTCCCCCTTTCCCAGGCCTTTGGGAGGCTTGGGTCTACTGTCACTGCTCAGCCCTGCCTGAGGGCTTGAGCGCCTGACTCATTATTGCCCGGTCCTGACCCAGGGCCTGGCCTTACAGTGCGTATTTCTGTTACAGCAAGGGGTGCTGAGGGAGACACCACGGACAGACTAATTCCCCCAAATGTCAACTGTGGTTAGTGAGCCGGTGTGGCTCCCTGCCACCCCGGAGAGGGTTAAGCCCCAGCTAACCCTTGTATACTGGCTGAAAAGGAAGTTCTCATTTAAAGTACAGTAGTACCTCAGAATTAAGGACATCTCATGAATGGAGGTTGTCCATAACTGTGAAATTCTCCAGATCTAGCAGCTAACACTCCAGGCCAGGTTTCAGCAGCTGAGTTCTCTGCTCAGTGCTGGCATTAGTTTGCAAGATTGTGTGGGGGTTGTGAAAGCAGCACAGTCCCCCTCTCCCCCAAGCGCTGCTCCTGATCTGCTGGCTCTGGCTGCCTTGGGCTGACAGCACCAGCATCTTGCGGTTAGTGGCTGCCCCGCATGTGGGGATGGGGGTGAGGGAGGGATGGGGACAGGCAGCCTAGATGTGCCTACCTTTAAGATGCAAGACAGGCACAGTACAGTATTTGTTTTTGTGTGTCTGTTGGCTGCTGCCTAATTGGTCACTTCCAGTTTCACATAGTGTCTGGTCGACCAGTCAGTCTGTAACGCTGGTGTTTGTAGCTCTGAGGTTCTACTGTATGATCCCTCACAATGCAACTATGGGGTGTGATGACTATAAGTGCAATGTAAAAAATAAAAAGCAGGAGCAGATTCTCAAAATAACCTGATTCAGCATTGCTGCTATATGGCTGCCAAGTTACTGCTGTCTTGTAGCAAAGAGTAAGGCCGAGAGGGAAATGTGTAGATGACCACCTCAAGCCTGCACTGAAGACCATGTCCCCTTAGACATACCGTTCTTCACCTGCATCTCAGCCCTTTATTACTCTGCACTCTTGAGAATGAAGGAATAGGTGTGCAAGAAGCTTGAGATTTTTACACCTAGGGCCAAAATCTATAGGGCGGGAAAATCAGCATTGACTTCACTGAAGTCAGTGAAGTGCTGTTGATTTTTATTGACTGAAACTCTAGCTCCATTGCTTAAAAGTACCTTTACCCATAGGTCCACTCTCACTTACACATGCATAGCACAAGGCAGTTAAACTCCAGTGCAAGTGCTTGAAGGATCAGTGTCACTTTCTCTTTATAACATTTAAGTAATCTTGGTAATTTTTGGTAAATGTGAATGATGGTTTTCAAAATAATTGGCTGTAGATATGTAAAATAGCTGCTGGGTTTATTCTTTATTTTACAGTCCAGAAGTTTAAAATTCTGGACACATTTAATCCAAATTCAATGCCTTTGTCCTGTGCCATCATGATGTTATTTCAGAACTTTTTAGGGGCTGCATTGAAGCTTACATTTTATTCTCCGTACACTTCTTGAGGAAACTGCCTATTTATTTCTCTTCTCTGAAGGAAGTGTGAGGAGATGAAACAGTAGTAACTAAAAAAAAAAATGCTTCTTTCAGGTCTTTTGTCCAGAAAAGAGGATACCAACCATCAGTCCTAACACTGTAGGACAGATTGTGGCTTTTAAAGCCATGGCCAAAGAAGAGTGGTGCAGATTCAGAAACCTCATTCCCATTCTCAGAACTCTTCTCCTTCCTACCACATCCAAGACCACCTGGCTCAAAGTCCTTACTCTTGTGTTCCTGGGTCTAGAAAATTGAAGGAGAGGAAAAACATGCATGTGATCTGAAATAGCCTTAAAGACCCTTTGCTGTCTCCTTCCTCTGCTGCTTGAACTCTGTGTATCTGCAGGGCTAAGAGTTCCTTAATAGGAGTCAAATGTACTGCTTCCTCCAATGGCCAGAACAGATACAGCCATACCAGGAGTCCCGCAATGGCAGCAGGTTATACTGCTACAGTACCTGCAGTACCTTGCTATACAACCGAGACATTATCGATGAAGACATCTCTTAGCTCTCAGGAGACTTGGTATATTGTACAAATGGTAACTCCGAACACCGGACATTAAATGCTGTGTTCTACAGCTCAAATATAAATAAAAATAATTGACTTGTTCTGGTAAGGATGTCAGTGATGATACTAGAAATCCAGGTGAGGGAAAGGTTGGTCATTTCTAGTAAACCATCTGGCTCCCAAATAATAAAATGGATATAATACAAGATGTTTAAAAATGAATGCATCACAGGTTTTTACTTTAATTGATTCAATTGCCTATAGAAGTCCTGTTGCTAAGTCTGTAAAATCACTACCTTGAGCTATTTCATAACAAAACCAAAATAATCTGGGTTCAGTTTGAATGTAGGATTTACATTCTTGTTTCTTTTTATCTGAACACTTATCAACATGCAAGTATTTACAATATTATGGTTTACCTCTCCTATTTGTTCTAGTGATGACAGGTCTGAACCAATTACATTTTGTGCACTAAGTTAATACACTGATTGTTGTCTTGGTGTCCTTAGTGTATTGCTTCCTAAAATCACATTACCAAAAATCACTGTTATGGTTTCTCAGATTATACCAAATAATTCTACTATTGTTCTTGCAGCCCTAGTTAGTAAACTGTCAGTCATTGTTCTAGAAGGATGGTGGTTTGATTGCGGGTTGTGTAGCTTCATGTGTTCATGACTGGCTCACTTTATGTGGAAACACTCAAATGGCTTGTTAGTTTTTTAATTTGTGTAATAGCTGGAGGAGACGTTTTAGTAACCTTATCTGGTAAGAAACACCTGGGATGGCAGGTGCGACAGAGCTTTTCTTCTTGCTGAGGTAGATTAAATTGAATTCCATTCCATTTACTGTCTGGTCTTTCAAATAAGATCTTAAAAATGAGATCCTGTCTTTTCTGTGGACATTAAAGAGCTTGTTGTGCTTTTTGTAAGAGCAAGTATTTGCCCTTTTGTCCTTCATCAAATTTTTCCCCTCCTCCTGTATTACTGTTTCTTTTCTGGATCTCTGCCTGGATTATGGTCTTCCTGCTCCAGAAGCAGCTGCATGGATCCGGTATGAGTCTGTCCAATGTTTTGGAATCTTTTGGTGTGAAAAAGACTAGATAGATTAAAAACACTATTACAATTCATTAAAATATGTTAGGATACCTTTAAGGGCCTCTGTTCAAACTCCCAGAATGGAAATTGAAAATAAATGGAGTAAGATCCTATAGTATGTTTTAATTTTTTTTTTTTTACTGCCCGAAATCGTTCCCTCCATCTTAAAAAGAGAGCTTCATTCAAACAACAAAGCTTAAGTTCAACAAAGTGGGAGTTTAAAATCTTTAATTAAATATTCATATAACTTTTAGATATTGTTGCTACAAAGGATTTAAAAAATAATTTTGATTTCTTTAGCATTTTAAATGATTTAAAGCAACATTTTCAAACCTGTGTGTGTAAGTATATAGTAAATCTTCTGTTTATATGCCCAAAATATGAATGTAGGAGCTTAATTTTAGGCCCCTAGTCTTGAAAATTTTTATTGAAATTTGTCTTTCTGGTATTCTTATCATTTGGCCATGTAATCACCTAAGGGATTCACTACGTGACACATCATGTTAGACATAAATGGGAACCTCTGTCTGATAAGACAGAATCTTTACTGTTTTAAACATTTCTTTTCTCCTTATGTTCCATCATTTAAATCCAAATCACAAATTAATGTTTTCAATAAATGTATTTTAATTTAAAGTGTCAGTTTTATGCAAACGTTAGCAAATAACATCTTTCAGTCCTGGCATCAAATAAAATTCAAATACAGACTTGCTCATAAATCAAGATCAGATTATACAATTCCACTCACCTTTTTAAGAACATACTCTATTGTTCCCTTGAAATAAATTATTGAAAGTTTAGTCATATTTTGACACTTTTCTTGGAATACTCTGTACAGTGTATTATATTTTATTAAGGAGGACATCCATTAATAGGAGAATGAGACAAATTTCTTTCAGAACTGAAACAGATTCTGCAAGTGACATTATCACTTTATAACTACCTTTATAGGTCAATTAAAATGAAAGAGAATGAGGTGAAAACAAGCTATGCACAAAAGTAAAAAAAATATGTAAGACTCAGAATGATCTTAAGCAGACATCAAACTGGCATGTTTCTAAGAACAATAGACCACATGTTTATTTAATTCAAATTAAACAAGTTAACCCTCCTGCCAATAAGTCCTGGCAATGGATGAAAGGGGATGAGGAAGTGATAGCATGACCTTTACCCTCACTGGTCTCTTCCCTTCAATATGTGCATAATAATATGCCTTAACTGTACAAGACCTAAACAGGTTCATCTAGCCCCAAGGTCAAAACAGGCTTGCAGGTTGCTGTCCAGTATTATTGTTGTGCCAGGAAATTGCCACATCTCTGTTGGAGTGACATGCACTCATTCAGGGCGGGTGCAAGGATGTTTCGCGCCCTAGGCGAAACTTTCACCTTGTGCCCCCACCCCAAGCCCTGTGGCACCTCCCCACCCCTCCTCTGCCCTGAGGTGCCCCACCCTGTGGCAGCTCCCTCTCTCTGCCCTGAGCCCCCACCCCACCTGCGGCAGCTCCCCTCAGCCCGGGCAGCCATGTAGGGTGACCAGTCAGCAAGTGTGAAAAATCAGGAGGGGTGGGGGGTAATAGTAGCCTATATAAGAAAAAGACCCAAAAATCAGGATGGTCCCTATAAAATTGGGACATCTGGTCACCCTAGAGCTGGGTGGCAGCTCCCTGCCCCAGCTCACCTCTGCTCCGCCTCCTCCCCAAGCACACTGTCACCGCTCCACTTCTTTCGCCTCCCAGGCTTGTGGCGCCAATCAGCTGTTTGGCGCCGCAAGCCTGGGAGGGAGAGAAGCAGAGTGGAACGTAGTGCTCAGGGGAGGAGGTGGAGCAGAGGTGAGCTGGGGCGGGGAGCAGTTTCCCTGCATGCTGCGCCCCCCCCTTACTTGCTGCAGCCGGCCTTCCCTGTGCCTCTTTGCCCCAGGTCCCTCCGCCTAAACGCTGATGACAGGCGGCCGAAGATCCAGTCGCCACCGAAGAACCCAAAATGCTGCCCCCGAAATGCTAGTGCCCTAGGCAACTGACTAGGTCACCTAATGGGTTGCACCAGCCCTGCATTCACTAGCACATTTATATCACTGCTCAGATCAGATAGGTCTTGAATATCTGAGCTCATCTGTCATGTCACTATAGGGCTGGTGACAGATGGTAGATTCAAGTGTCACTCCACAAGCAAAGATGAGAAGGCCAAAGATCTTTAGAGCAGGGCCGGCCCATAACTTTTTGGCACTTGAAGCAGGGAGCTCAAATGATGCTCCCATGTCCCCTTGCTTGGGCCAAAACTTTGAAAGGTCTCCATTCTGCCTTCTTCCTGTTCTACTCCTCTCATGCTACCTACCCCAATAAAGGAGAACTAACAATTTAAAATGCCTTGTTAAAAAATTTTGAGTAACACTCAACTTTCAAATGTCTGAACATCAAGTGTAACTTTTCTTGTCTGCATAGTAAACACTGGCATTTTTATCTGTTTGAATAATCAAAGTGGTGCTTTTGGTGCCTTCTTGGTTGCAAAGATTTGAACCGCTTTCTGAAGGTCCACAGTCTGGGCCAGCTCATGCTCTACTGAGATGGTTGCAAGGCCGACCAGCCTCTCCTGTGTCATTGTGGAGCATAGATGTGTTTTTATTAACTTCAGTTTGGAGAAGCAGCATTCTCCACTAGCAACTGTTACAGGAAGTGTTAGAAGTATGCGCAGAGCAACAAAAGCACTTGGAAAGAGAGTGGTCATCTTATTTGTGCACATATATTCCAGAACAGCCTTTGGAGTTGATCCAGCTGAAATGTATCTTGAAAGGGCTTTCAGTTCATCACCTAAATTACTCACATCAATATCACGCATGTCATCATGTGTCAATACTTTCAGTCTCTAGTGCCCTGCATTGCTGGTGTAGGTCTTCTTCAGGTATATGCTGTGAGGAGTTTTGGAATATCATACAACATCCCAAATATACTGCTGAAAGTTCCTGAGTTTTGCAATAAAACATTCATCTAAATCACTTGCATCACAATCGCGCATGTCATCAAGTAAAGAATTACTTTGCATTGTTGTAGGTCTTCTTCAGGTATAGTGAGGAGTTTTGGAATATCATACAACATCCCAAAATACTGCTGTGTTCCTTGAGCTGCATGAAACGTTCTTCAACTGACTGTATTGCACAATCTAGCACCTGGTTAAAGAATTCAACTTTGAATTGTTGTTTGGGGTCTCTTATGGGATTATCCCGTGCCTCGTAATCAAAATGTCTTCTTCTTTGGTGACTCTTGTATTCTTGAATGGGTGGAAAAATAGCTTCAGTGTGAAGTTCCTCTGCCAACTTCTGTGCACTCTTCAGAATGTTTTGAAATCCCTCATCTGACTGGTAAGACTGTAGGTATGACTTTGCTTTGTCCAGTTGTTCCATTGCTCCAGATATATCAAGGTCAACACCTTGGAGTCTCTTGCTTACAACATTTATTTCAAACAGTATGTCATGCCACAACACTAAGCCACACAGAAATTTGAAGTTATGTATGTATGTTTCTGGTGATTCCATTTCCCTCTGCCACTGTTCTCCCATGAACAGTTCCTGTCATAGCATTATCCTCCATAATGGCAAACTATGGCATCATCTATCTTCCCAATTTGGTGTTTGATAGGCTTTATCGCCTCCACTCGACTTTCCCATCGTGTGGCACTCAGTGGTTTCAGTGTCAGAGAGGATGTTCCCAGATGTTGCTTCAAAATTTGCCATCGATGAGTTGATGCAGAGAAAAATACATAGATGCTTTGAATTACATTAAAAAATTCAGCAGCCTCACTAGAAGCTGATGCTGCATCACTGACCACCAAGTTCAATGAATGAGAACTGCATGGGACAAAAAAAGCTCGAGGGTTTAACTCTCGGATCCATGTCTGCACTCCTCTGTTCTTTCCTCTCATGTTTGGCACCATTATTCGTAGCCCTGACCTCTCATGTCAGCTATCGCAATTCCCGTATCTTCCAGCTTTTTAAGAAGCACATTTGTCATACAGCTCCTGTAGTATCATCAATGTCAATAAATTCTAGAAAATGCTCTCTGACAGTCACCATTGCAGGGACATTTTCACTAGGTTCTGTTGTTGTTACAAAACGCACCATTAAAGTCATTTGTTCCTGTATGGCTGATGTCAGGTGTGCAGTCCAGAATAACAGAGTAATATCTTGCTGACTTCAGATCTGCCACAATCTTCTGTTTGACTTTTGTTGCCAGTAACTGTATGATCTCATTTTGAATTGTTTTTCCAAGGTAGTGGTGTGTGTACATTTCTTGGGTGGTGACTCTTCTTAGATGCTCCTGGAGTACAGCATCAAACTCAGCCATCAGCTCCACAATTTTAAGGAAGTTTCCATTGTTTGGCACATACAGCTGATCTGAAGTGCCATGCAGTGCTAGGTTTTGGGTAGCAAGCATTCTCACAATGGCATGAGCCTTTTCAGAACATTTTGCCAGTAAAGAGACTCTGATGCAATCTTCTCTTGATGCTGATCATCTATGGTGGCCTTTAACCTTAGTCTCATCTCAAGCTCTTTTCCACCTATGGAATGCTCTCTGGTGATTTGCTGCCTTCTCATGGCATGCCAGATTTCTAGCCAGATTTTTCCAGTCCTTTGTTCCTGTAGAACCCAATGTGGCTGGAACATTAGACTGGAAGAGTTTGCAACAAAAACAGTATGCAGCATTCTGGGTTTTTTTGAGTACATAAGCCATGGATTTCTCCACTTTGTCACCATTGGGGATTTTTCACTTTTCACACCAGTAATGTGTTGGATGGAAACTTCTATTTTCATTGTCTTTGGGGAACATGAAGTTTTTCACTTGCTGTGGCCCATGCTCAAGTACAAGGAAGTCCCTCAGCTACTGCCAAGTGGGTCCAAGGATCCATCCTGGATTGGCCTCACTGGACCTGCGACGGGGCAGGCTTTTTTTTCACACTGTGGCCCATGCAGTTCAAGGGGTCCCTCAGGCTACTGCTCAAGTGGGACCTCAGTCCTGGATCATCTAGACTTAAGGAACTAAACTCAGCAGCAGCTGTTTCTTGCCTCCACCACACTCTTCTCTGATCTACACTTTTCTTCAGGAATGTGCATGGTTACATCCATTTGAGATGGAGATATGGATGCTGCAGTAGCTGCCATGTCACCTACACTCTGACTAACTGGAAGATCAGGCATCTCCTCACCACTCACATCCTCACTGGGGCTGGAAGGCTCACCGTGACCATTTGTGTCAATCTCAGGAGAGCTCTTTCCTGCTTAGATAGAAAAGCTTCCTTTGCTTGCTTTCTTTTTCTGAATGCTGCCCCAGAAGGGCATTTTTCTTCTTTCACTCATGACTGCTGTTCTGTGCAAGCTATAGTGGCTCTCAACACTCAGTTGAAGGGGACAAATAATCAGGCTGGTAGCAGGGCCTGAGTGAGGGAAGATATCAGTGTCTTAAGGGCCTGACTGGCTCCTACTACTTCAGTTGACTGCCTGTTCTCCTCAAGTGGGTTCAGGAAAGCAGCAGGAAACAGGAAGCTCCCTGAGAAGCTGGTGTTAATCAGTCCAGGCTCCTGGAGCTCCTCCTCCCCTCTTTCCCTGCAGTCCCTGTTGCTTTCTGTTATTCCCTCTCATCTTTTCTCTTGTCTGCCTGTTATGTCTCTTGTGCCCTTCTTCCTCCAGCACAGCACGCCACCATCTCTGTGCATCTAGAGCAGAGGGAATACATACGCACCAGCAGCAGACACAATTTTCTAAACTCTGGGTCCTAGTGGTACCCTCTCCGCCCCCCAACCCCCCAGTATGGCACCTGAGGCGTCCACCTCAGTTCACTTCATGGTAAGGCCAGCCTTGCTTTAGAGGCTGTCTCAGCATAAGCTTATCAGCCACTATACCTTGAGCAGAAATTCTGTATAGAGGGTTATTTTGTTCAGTGAACAATATGACTTGAAAGCAAAAATATCTAAATTGATGCTGAGAGATTCTGCAATCTTTGTGAGAGCCTGTATCTTCTCAGGAAGTACATTCACTGGACACTCAACTTGCAGCCAGTGTCTTGAAACTGAACTTGCCAAGGAACTGCTGGCAATATCCTCAGTCATGTGGCTAAATAAACAAAAAGTCCTCCATATAGTAGGTCACTAATGAGAACCCCATTTCCTTAGTAATACTTCGGGGGACAAGTAAAGATCTCAGAGGCCACACGACAGGCAGCATTCCATAGACATGGGCATCTCCCAATAAGATACACCCCCATATGAATCCAACTGCATTGAATTCACAAACAAGAGGACAAAGCAGACTTTAGAGTTACTTTGTCCAGTAATATGCTAGGGCTACAGGTCAAGATTATTCAGCGCACGGTTAAGAGCCTGGTAGCATTCCAAACCCAACTCAGAGTCAATTGTTATTTATTAAAGATCCAATTATTAAGCTATAATGCATACTTTGATGCCTGACTTACATTGTGCCACTTTTGATTTTAAATATGGTCTGTTGGAATGTGAGGTAGGCGTGCTTAAGAGTATGCTATTGCTAAGGTAGCTGGTAGTATTCCAAAAGAAATTAAATGAAACAAACTTTTGTTTGAAAAAATAATTATTCAGATTCTCAAATCTTTTCAGGACTTTGTTCATTTGAAGACAAGGATTGCAGGCTGTCTGAAAAATTAGTGAGTGTGGTGAAGAGAGAAGCAATAGATCTGCCACATCTTCTACAATGAAGTACATCTCCTGTGTCTGATTTTTCAATTCTGGTTGATAATTTTAATAATTCTTGTGAAAGGAGTACACAAAAATATAATGACAAATCAAATGACATTGCTATGTAAGATAAAAGCTGTATGAACCCCTACGCTTTCAAAGCATTGCAAAGGATTTTAGGTGTGTGACAACTTAATAAAATCAACAGTCACATGCCTAAAGGTATCCACACTGCTTTGAAAATGTAGACGAATGAGTCTTAGACTTTGTTAATCTGTTCTTTAGAAATGCTGATGTTCAAAACACATTTAGTAGTATAAAAATATTGGAGAGTATTTTCTAAAACTTTAGAACAAAGTTCTAAACAAAACTCTGAACAAAAAAAAAGATACAGAGAGGCTGGAATGGAAGCAGTATAGATTGCTGTTAGAAGAAACAGGTAAAAGAAACTCATTAGCAGCTGTGAAAAAATGTAGATGTATATATCAGATATTGAAATGAATATACAGCTATGTAATGTAATGCTAGACCCAAGTTCCAGATCTGTATGGGGACCTGTTCCGTTCAACATATTCATAAATGCTCTGGAAAAGTGGGTGAACAATGAAATAGCAAAATTTGAAGATGATACAAAGTTATTCAAGATAGTTAAGTTCAAAGCTGACTGTGAAGAATTACAAAGGGATCACCCAAAATTGAGGGAGTGGGCAACAAAATGGGAGATGAAATTCAATGTTAAGTGCAAAGTAATGCACATTGAAAACAATCTCAACTATAAATACAAAATGATGGGGTCTAAATTAGATGTTACCACTCAAGAACAAGTTGGAATCATCATGAATAGTTTTCTGAATCCATCTCTTCAATGTGCAGCAGCAGACAAAAAAGCTAACAGAATCTTGGGGACTCTCTTTTGCCCCACCACCCCCATACACCTGTTACAGTTCTGTGGTGATCTGGAAGCCTACTTTTACTGTTTCCAACTCAAGGAATATTTTCAACATGCCACTGAATAGGATACTGACCTACAGGAACCCTCCTACTAACACTACAAGGAGAAGAATCTGCGTGGACTCCTCCTGATGGTCAAAGTGACAGACTGGACTTCTGCATAGAGTGCTTCCACAGATATGCACAGGCTGAAATTGTGAACAAACAGCATCACTTGCCCCATAACCTCAGCCATACAGAATACAACACCATCTACAGCCTCAGAAACAACGCTGACATCAGACCAGATAACAAAGGAGGTGCTGTAGTCATCATGAACAGGTTGGATTATGAACAGAAGGCTGCCAGGCAACATTCCAGCACCACATTCTACAGGCCACTATCCTCTGATCCCACTGAGGAATACCAAAAGAAACTATGCCATCTGCTCAACAAACTCCCTGCTACAGCACGGGAACAAATCTACACAGACACACCCCTACAGCCCTTACTGGGAGTATTCTATCTGCTACCCAAAATCGCTAAATCTGGAAACCCTGGACACCCCATCTCAGGCATTGGCACTTTTACAACAGGATTATTTGCCTATTTGGACTCTACGCCACCTACCTATCTTTAAGACACCACTGACTTCCTGAGGAAACTACAATGCATTGGTGATCTTCCTGAAAACCCATCCTGGCCACCACTACAAACTGTCAGGAACAGTATCCCTGATATGGCCACGGCACACCTGGTGGTTGAGCTTTGTAACTTTTGTCCTTACCCACAACCATTTCAGATTTGGGGATAAGTTACACCTTCAAGTCAGCAGCACTGCTATGGGTACCCACATGGCCCCACAGTGTGCCAACATTTTCATGGCTTACTTAGAACAATGCTTTCTCAGCTCTCGTCCCCTAGCTCCCCTCCTCTACTTGCACTACATTGATGGCATCTTCATCATATGGACCCACATGAAAGAGGCCCTTGAATTCCACCTGGATTTCAACAATTTCCACCCCACCATCAACCTTGGCCTGGACCAGTCCACATAAGAGATACACTTCCTTGACTCTATAGTGCAAATAAGTGATGGTCACATAAAGACCACCCTATACCAGAAACCTACTGACCACTAGACTTACCTACATGCCTCCAAATTCCATCCAGGACACATCACACAATCCATTGTCTACAGCCAAGCCCTAAGACACTAACCACATTTGCTCCAATCCCTCAAGACAGAGCAACACTACTGAAAGATCTCTATCCAACGCATTCTTAATTACAGTATACTCTCTGTAGAAGTGAGGAAACGATTGACAGGAGCAACATGGGTACCAAAGCTCAGCCTACTACGGACAGAGCCCAGCAAGAAAATAACACACCACTGGCCTCACGTTACAGCGCCCAGCTAACTTCTCCAGCACCTCATTCACGATCTACAACCTATCTGGAGATCCTGCACTCTCTGCAGAGCTTAGAGCAGTGTCAGTTCTTGCTACACAGCCTCCCAACCTGAAGCAAATACTCACAGCAACGACATTTGCACACCACAGAACACCACCCAGTGAACCATCCCTGGAAACAAACCCTGTTGCCGTACTCGTCCCCCAGTTCTACTCTAGACACCATCAATAAGGACCAACCACATCAGCCCCACAATGAGGGGCTTATTCCTGCCACAGCTCCTAATGTGATATCTAGCATCATGTGCCAGCAATGCCTCTCTTGCTCATGTACATGGCCAACGGACAGTCTCTTGCAAAAAAAATGAAACACATCAGACATCAGGATTGTACACCATAAACCATTAGGAGAACATTTCAAATCTCCTGGACATTCAATAACATATTTAACAGTAGCCATCCTGAAACAAAAAAACTTCAGAAACAGACTTCAAAGAGAAACTGCAGAGCTACAATTCTTTTGCAAAATTAACACCATTAATTTGGGCTTGAATAGGGACTGGGAGTGGCTAGCTCACTACAAAAGCAATTTTCCCTCTTGGTATTGAATCTCCTCATCAATTATTGGGAGTGGACCACATCCACCCTGATTGAATTGGCTTTGTCATCAGTGGTTCTCCACTTGTAGGGTAACTCCCTTCTCTTTATGTGCCAGTATATGTATGCTTGTATCATTAATTTTCACTCTATGCATCTGAAGAAGTGGGGTTTTTTTACCCACGAAAACTTATGCCCAAATAAATCTATAAGGTGCCACAGGACTCTTTGCTGCTTTTATAGATCTAGACTAAGATGGCTACCCCTCTGATACAAATAAATCTGTTCGTCTTTAAGGTGCCACTGGACTCCTCATTGTTTTTGTGGATACAGACTAACACAGTTACCCCTCTGATACTTAACAGAATTTTAGAAACCATTGGGAAAAGGCTGGATAATAGCCATAAAATAGCATAATGCCACTGTATCAATCCATGGTATGCCCACACCTTGAGCACTGTGTGCAGTTCTGGTCTCCTTATCTCAAAAGGATATCTTAGAATTGGAAGAGGTACAGAGAAGGGCAACAAAAATTATTAGGGGTCTGGACCAGTTTCCATATGAGGAGAGATTAAAAAGACTGGGACTGTTAATCTTAGAAAAGAGATGGTTGGAGGGATATGATAGTGTTGAGAATAGTGTAGGGGGGAAAAGTGAATAGGAAGGTATATTTTACTCCTTCAGATAACACAAGAACCAGGGGTCACTCAATGAAATTAATAGGCAGTAGGTTTCAAACTAACATAAGGAAATGCATCTTTACACAATGAACGTCAAGCTGCGGAACTCGTTGCCAAGGGATGTTGTGAAGGCCAAAGGTATAAGTGGATTAAAAAAAAAGTTAGACCTATCCTCCATGAATTTATCTATCAATGGCTAGTAGCCAAGATGGTCAGGGATGCAACCCCATGCAAGGGGTTTCCCTAAACCTCTGACTGCCTGAAGCTGGGAATGGACAACAGATAGATCAACTGATAATTGCCCTGCTCTGTTCTTTCTCTCTGAAGCATCTGGCACTCATCACTGTCAGAAATAGGATACTGAGCTGGATGGAGTATTGATCTGACACAGTATGGCCTTTCTTATGTTCTTATTTATAAAATTAGTTTAGTGGCATAGTCAAATGTCGAAGACTGATCTCATCTAAACACATTTCATAACACTTGAAATGTGAGATACTTTTAATGTGCAACCCAGTAAAACAAATGATGTGTGTCATGGAGTTCAAACATTGCATACTATGAGATGAAACAAATAACTGTATTCTAGTGACTTTATAGCAATATATTCATTCTAAACTAATCTTGCAAATTTTGAAAACTACACTAGAGATAAAGAATGAAAGTCATAAAGATTTCCCAGCCTATAAATATCTCTCCACAGAGAGATGACATTTGTTGTTTGATTGAATTAAAAAGACTAAATCAATATCATTAATATACAACCCAAACGAGGAACAAGTCAAGAACCAAACCTTGGGGTAGTGCTTCAAGAATTCAAGCAGCTCTTTACAAAATAGTTACTATACTTCAATGTGAAAATAATACTTTAACCAGGTTAAGGCCAACTCTGTCATATGCTCATATTTTAACACTAATATAAAATCTGTCTTGGTAAAACCTTAGCTTAAATATAAAACAAATAAATAAAAAGCTCTATAGAAGTCTATTATTCAAAGATGACAAAATGTTACTAGTCACACTAACAGTATTTGTATTGCAGTGTAGCAGTATGAACCAGGAATATTCTAACATTCAAATTGTATACACAAAAACAAACCGTTTACATTTAATTTACTAATCAAATCAGCTGGTAGTAGAACAGATAGGAGGTGATAATGATTGATATCTAAATACTATTAGCTTTAGTGATGACTTTGAGGCAGCATATCCATCAGCCATGACTAGTTAAATAAACAAGACAGATGGTGAAGGGAGTTTAGCAACCATGCCAGCAGCTTCCTTTTGAGATCTGGGTATATGGAGAAAATGGTTCATGTGGGCTTAGATGGGTTTTTTTTTAAACAGTACATTTTCAGCTAGAGGTAAAGAAAAATTCACTGGCTCTGTTAGGTAGAAGAAAAAACCTGACATGCATTGTTGGAACCAGTGTTATAAATAATGAAAAGTATGCACTAGAAGCACAAATAAAATGATCATTAAAAGTAGCGTATTAAGAAAGCATTAGAGCAATCAATACTAACAATCTGACTCAGATGTTTGAATGGTTGAGACTAATTAAACCACTCACTACAACCAATGATGTTTTACAACTGAAAAAGTTATCAGAAGCTGCTAAAAATGAAGATTTATGGAGCATGTAAACAATTCCCAAAACTAATTAAATATAGATCTCATTCTGCTTTTAAAATGTGTGCTACTTTTCTGCTTAGCTCTGAGCATAATGTTTAGGGAAGAAAAAGGCAAACCTGCATGAAGTGTGCATGCTTGTTCCAAAGATTTAAATTTTTTTATTTTTAGAAGTGCTTTGCAGTCTCAGTAGAAAGAATAACCTCCATACTAGATCAAGAGAGTTAAGATAAACCTTACCAAAAAGCTTGAGAGTCAACATGTTAAATTCCCAACCTTCCTAATGCTAATTTGGTCACTTGTGATTATCAGAATTAGCTCCATTCCATGTCCTATTTTATAGAATATTTTGCAAAAATACTGGGGACAAATTGAGCTCTCAGTTACTGTGGTTCTAAACTGCTGTAACTCCATTGACTTTAACACACTGCCTTAACAGATAAATGAACAGAAATCAGCTTCTTGTGTAAACAGTTGCTGGAGAGAGATTATGTAGATCAAATTCCAGGAAAAAAGGACAGGAATCAGTACAGTGGAGACTATTCTTCCAGCACTGCTTGGTTTGGGCTGGAGGAGGAAGGGAATGATTAATATGCAAAACTCCAACATCTGCTATTGGGAGCTCAACATGTAAGTTCGCCAGGCACTGGTGAAAGAATGACAACAGCTTCACTCTGAAGGAATGGCAGGCCAGTAAGATAATAATTTGTAGTCTGCATGTTAGATGGAAGGTACCTGGGACTGGTCTCTTTCTCTCTAGGTCAGTTGAAAAAAGGGAAACAAGTTTGACCTACAGGATCAAGCAGAGGACTGGAGATCAGGAGGCTTGATTTCCATTCCTGTTATCATCACTGGCTCCCTGTGAACGTGACCAAGTAACTTAACTTCTGCCTATTCAGATGAAATAATACTATTATTAATTGAATGTATTCATGCTAATCAAGCACCTTGCACTGTATTCTTTTAAATCATAATGTATTTTGGGACCGGGATTATGAGAGCTGTCAAATATGGTTGGTATCTCTTTAGCTAAGCCTACTATAGACTATTCCTAGGTGCATGACATAGGAAAATTTTTATAAGTGTAATATAAAAAGTGTAGCAAGTCACATGTTCCAGATTACATTGATGCTCTAAAAGAAATTCTAAGTAGCCTATTAGAATGAAATTCTACCTGACTTACACCCATGTAACCCCACTAAAGTTATATAATGAAGGGTAGAACTAGACCTGTGGTTTTCAACCTATGTTGGTGGACCCCTGGGGGTCTGCAAACTGTTTAAGATTTCCAAAGAGGTCCCCACTTTCATTTGAAATTTTTTAGGGGAAACGAAAGGTTAAAACCAGTGAATTAGACAATTTAGACTAGAATAGTAGTTTTGCCAAAATTCTGCAAACTACTGATCTTCTTTCTCTCTTTCTGTGCATGATAACTTCTGATCCCCTCTCTGAAGGGAGATCTGGGATAGTTTCAGCCAGCTGCTTCTCCTCTTGAGTTGACTCCCAGAGCTTTTCACTTGCTCCTCTCTTCTTGCTGTCTCCCTGTCCTCCATCCCCCCTAAGTTACTTCTGCTATTTTCACAAAGGGAGGGGGCATCCCAGGCATTGTGGAGCCCTTGATTCATAGGCTGTCCTTTTGCAGCCTGTGACCCCAGTACCACTACACCTGGGGGTCAAAAGACTTCCAGCTGCCATCTGATTCCAGTGGATGCTGTTAAGTACAGTATCTACACACAATACAAGCTGAATCAACAGACTTGCCAGGGAAGTTTATAGAGGGAGTATGTATCTCATTAATTAAACATGAAGATTATACTAAATTCAGAGATGATGTGAACACCAGTGAATAGAGAGAAATAGTAGAAAAGGATGTAGAGAAGTTAGAAATATGTACAGCAAATAAACTGAATTTCTTTTTGGACAAAAGCAAGCTCCTTGCTCTGAAGAAAAATAATTCATAACAGAGATTCACTGTGAGATACCTGAAAAGCAGAGGATATAGTGGATATCAAAGAAGATATGAATTTGCAAATATTATACACCAACAAAACATCACTGCTGTTCCAAGCTGGCCACAAAAAAGTATCATGCCATGGAACAGGGAGGTGATAGTCCCATTTTACACAGCTTTGTTGGGATTCTACTTGAAATATTGTCATTTCAGAGGTGTTCATCAACTGAAAGGAGCTCAGTGAAAGCAACATAAATGATTAAGTGGCAGGTGCAATCGCTTTAAGAGGAAATACTGAAATATATAAATTTAACGTAGCTAAGTGACAGCTAAAGCAAGGGTATGATGACCATTTTTAAGAGTTTGAAGGGTGCACACACCA
Source organism: Chelonoidis abingdonii (assembly GCF_003597395.2). Taxonomy (NCBI): domain Eukaryota; kingdom Metazoa; phylum Chordata; order Testudines; family Testudinidae; genus Chelonoidis; species Chelonoidis abingdonii. Next base: position 331,675,679 of record NC_133769.1, read on the forward strand.
AGCAAGCAACAGAACTGTTTAGAGTAGTACATAGGACAAGGATGTATAACTAGGTGTAAAAGGTTGAAAAGGAAATTGTATGCTGATTATATGGGAATGAGATTTAATAGCTTGTGAAAATGATTGAAACTCCATTATCTGAGTCATGTACAACTGAACTGATGAATGCACTAGAAAATGTTCTACAAGGAACAATCCTTTACTGACGGATAAGATGATCTCCAGGACTACATTTAATCTATGAATCAAAGATTACTAAAATGACCACACTGCATCATCACCACCTTCCTTTATTTTTCTAGAATTTAAATTTCAACTCAACACTTAAATGTCCTTAAAGTTATATATCTACTTAAGTCCATCCCTATTCATCAAAGCAATTTAGCACTTGGTTGAATTAGGCCCTTAATGTTGTTTGTAAAATTGAGCTCAGACATTTAGGCAGCAACAGGCCTAACAACTAAGTGCTCAGACCAGGGATGGGAAAGGAATAGGAAACTTTATACTCAGTGGTGTCCAATCAGCAGTCGCTTTTAATGATTTGACCACACGCAAGTGGGTGTAGCGCCTGGTGGTGGTGTATTTGCAGCAGTTCCCTCATTAGCCATTGCAACTTGGTTAAGCTTCCTCTTGGTAGTCTTGCAGGCCTGCGTTCAAGACCCACAGCATCAACATTCCTTTAAATGTCTCTCTAGTGATTAATCCCACACCTTTAGAAGTCAGAACCCTGAGCCTGATGTTTAATGATCACTGAAAGCAAAGTTTCAATCTCTAGTACTGCTGATCTTGTAGCTTTTATTAGCAGTAAAATCACTCCAAAATATATGGTGGGAAAGTTCTATCAGTGTGTTTGAAGTACTAGTGTTATAACCTTGGGAATAGAAGTGAGGCATAATTGTATCTTCTAAAAGCCTATGTAATAGGTAAGGGAAGTATTTGAGTTTCCTGCCTGTGTGAATAGAAAAAGTCCCAACCTATACTGTATGTGAAAAAATGAAGCTATGACTAAATACTCTCTCCTGTAGGCTAGAAAGCCACACTGTAAATTGTCAGTGCTGCACAAAAATTGAACAGACACACAAAGTGACCTTTCTATCTTTGTCTGTTCATTCAATGAATGAGCTAATCAAAGTGTTGCTCCTTATTTCAGCCTCTCACTCTCCATAAGCTAAAACTACACTGTAGAGAAAAAAAAAAAAAAAAAGATATTGCACACTCCCCTCTACATTTGCACCAAACACAGCCCTAGATCTCACACTGGATCAAATCTGCTCTGTTTTCTCAGGCTATTGAAAGCCAAACCCAGAAACAATTGGTGTGGTTCTGCAATGGAAAGCAGGAGACAGGACTGGAGAGTCCAGTTCAGGAGAGCTGCAAACTCTGAGCACTCTCAGCTTCTCATGGGTCCATTTATTGCAGTGCATAGGGTGCTGAAGGGTGAGATAGGGCAGGCTGTATAACATCAACTACATGGATCTACTGGACATTCTCCCCCATGTAGGAGGAACTTGCCTAGTCAGAAGGGCTTCATATAGAAAGCAGACATCACAGCAGACACTAAGTTTAAGTACCACAAAGTGCACTGACTGCTTTTGGTGGCAGCCACATGAATGTAATTAACTTTTATCTTGGGAAATGATCACCCAAAAATATCTTCCACAGATCTACCATTGACTTTGATAGGATTCAAGCATGTGCTTAGAATTTGCTGAATAGAGGTGGGATCACTCATATGCTTAGGCTTCAAAGGATTAAATTTTATTGGTAAATGTCAATAAACATTAATTTCATTGTATGCATGCACACCAGTGAAAAAAATATTTCCATTGAAAATACACAAAGTGTACAGATAGGCAAAGTAAGAAAAATACTGATTGACAACTTCTTAGAGTTTTGATTTAAAGCTAAAAATTTGACATACTGTATGTTGACAGTGTTTTAAAGTTTATAAAGCTTTAACTTTTTGAATCTGAATGTCCACTCTCATTAAATAATTGTCTGAAACCCTATAATTATGTGCAATTGTAAAAATTTCAATTGATAAAAATAGAAAAAATGTTTAAAAACAAACATCAATATTATCTGCTGAAATTATTTAAAAAAAATCAAATTCTACCAAGCCTATATATATTTAATATTAAGCATGTGCTCAAGTGCATTCACTGGACTATTGTACAAAAGTAAATTACATTAGACCCACTATTCAGCTTTGTTTTCGTTTAAAGGAAGCAGAGATATATGTTTCTAAAAATAAAATTCTCAACACCTAAGTGACTTAGAAACTGTCACATTTTTTTTCCAAAACGAGTTTTATGTACTTAGCTGCCTAAGTCTCACTTAAAGAAAATGCGACCTCACCTCTTAGATCTTTTTTGAAAATGGGGCTTAGTTTTGAAAAATTGTATCCTAAACCTAGAAATCTGGTTTTTCATAACTCAGCAGCCATGCTATATTCTATGGCTTCTTTTTTAGATAAATAATGCATAAATGGCATTTGAGGACTATTCTCTACAGGAAACATTCTAAAGACTCGGTCGATGGAAAAATAATTTAAGGTGTGATTTTTTTTTAAAAAACTTCTTTTCAAAAATAATCAATGGTAGTAATCTCTCTAGTTTTAAAACAAGTTACATAATATTAATAAATAAGCATTAAAATAGAGATGATAAGCTTATTAATAGAGGTGGTATATTCCTAATGAAAAAGTTATCAAGTTGCCACAGGTTTTTTGCTTGGGAAATAGTAACAGTTTTCATATATGAAAACTATCAGGCTATTCATTTACAATCTTTGCCCCTGTCATATAATTTTATTGTTTTTGTATGAATTAGTAACTAAACAGTCAAATTGTTTACCCCAGCGGAAAGGCCTATGCCTCTGAGTTCTGTCACACAAGATGTGTTAGTTTCCCAAGAGCATGCTAAAATTGCAATCAAGAAGGATCTAAAAGACACCTGTTGGTAGTAGAGGATGAATACTGTCTTTCTAAAAGACTATTCTTGGTAATCATGGATATTACTGGTTCTGTTTAGGGTAAAAAAAACAAACAAACAAAAAAAAAACAACAAGCCTATATTACAGTGAACTTATTTTTTTGAGATCAGTGACACTCAGTCTTCAGTGGTTCAGGAGCCAAATTAGTGATCAACATTACCCAAAAGAGGCATAGTCGTGTGAATTCATTGTTTCTTTTATATTTTATAGTATTCTCACAGCAAATAAGTTATCAGCTTACACTAAATGATTAATTTGTTAATAATATGGTAAAAGGATCCTGATCGGTTCAAAACTTAGACTGGTTAATATTTAATCACATGGTATTTTAATATGTGTGGCAAAGACTGGCAGGAGATATGTTGAAAAGCCACTTGCAGCTCATGAGCTGCAGTCTGAGCATCAGTGGTTTAGATCCAACTTTCTATAGCAGGGAAAACAACATAACATCTTATTGGGTTCTATGCCTGAAGGCTTCAGTAGTCCCTGTGACTGGCTTACTCTTCCTCCAGGTTCTGGACTGTCTGGTGAATCCATATAGTTGTTGCTTCACAAGTCCCAGTTCTGAGCCCCTGTGCACTGAGGTGAGCAAATAAAAAATCATTGCTGATTGACAGTTCCAGTGATAAAGTTGTTAAGGTAAAACAGGAAGTTGAGGACACTACCTTGTCACTGTCCCGCCTTTGGAGCTATGTGAACCCCTGGAGGTGCAGTAAGCTCAGTGGCTATAGTTATGAAAGATCTTCCCTACACAGGTGCACAAGAAGGCAGAGATGTCTTATGTTCAGCCCTTATTCATGCATGAGGGTCAATCACAATCAGGGCATAATTAAATAATAATGATAGCTCTGATTCTCCACTACCTTTCATATGGTGAAATGATGAAGTCACTTCTATAAAGAGCATGCAAGTGATATTAAAAAATTCTGATTTGGTAGTATTTGCATTAATTTTGCTGTCTCTTTGTACAGGTTTAGATAAATACACAAGCTACAAGGCAGGGGAGAATCAGTCTAATTATATAGCTGAATGCTAAAGGGTTCATGTGTTGTAAAATATGGAAGAAAAGATTAACAGTTAAATATATGTAATGCAGAATTGTTTAGTGTCTGAGGAACATATTTTAAAATTAATGGGAATATCCCACTCAGTGATAAATAGAGCACACAGACATGTTCCCCTACAAATACAAACAAGAGGGTTTGTTATTTTAATTGTTGAGTGTGTTCCATTTCATTTGGAAAAGATACTTAAAGGGAAAATGGGTAATACATTTTAATCAGAGGGTCCATTAGGAATACTGAAATAAGTATTGTATATATGTACACATTCTACAATCAATGTATTCTTCAATGAACTCTTCCCTAAAATAGACTGTATTAAGAGCTAGCTTCACACTAAAATTTAAATTTATAGTGCGGTCTGTTTTGGAGCTGGATGCTGAGCCAAGCAATTGAGCTAAGCAGCCTCCTAGGTTAGGTGAGAATTTACTAATGAGACTCTTTCTTGCTCTCCTTTCATCTCTAATCACTTGACAAGATGATGGGGCTCATTGAGGGGTTTAAAAAGTCAGCTCCTAAGGGTATGTCTACACTTCCCACATTACAGCTTGGCTGGGGGAAGCCAACAGATGTGGAACAGCACATAGTTCAGGCAGTCATCCCTCAGGGGAGGATTTATTAAAGGGGATACTCTATCTCAATGGTACTTAAACTTATTTGATCATGCCCCCTCTACTTTGTATCTGTATTTGTTTATGCCCCCCCCCGAGGTGAAAGTAAGCTGGTACACCCCGGTACAGTGAACAGGCAAGAGCCGGTACGTCGTACCAAGGTGGCCTGGCTTCCCCAGGCAGCAATTTAAAGGACCTGTGGCTCCCAGCAGCGGCTGGAGCCCCGGGCCCTTTAAACTGCCAATAGACCCCTGCTGCCGGAGCCCTGGGGAAGTGGCAGCTGGGCTCAGGCAGTGATTTAAAGGGCCCAGAGCTCCTGCCACAGCTACCGCCCCAGGCAGGGATGGCTCCAGGCACCAGCACAGCAAGCAGATGCTTGGAGCAGCCAAGGGGAAGGGGCGGCACATCCGGCTCTTCCGCCAAAGTACTGCTGATCGCGTTCATGGCTTTTTTTATTTTTTCCCCTCGACTCTTGGGGTGGCAAAAACCCTGGAGCAGGCCCTGGACCCTTTAAATCATCCCCGGAGTCCTCAGGCAGTGGCGGTGGGGCTCCAGTAGCTATTTAAAGGATCTGGAGCTGCAGCAGTCACTACCGCCCCAGCCCTTAAAATAGCTGCTGGAGCCCCGCCCCCACCTTCCCAGGGCTCCGGCAACAGGGCTCCGGAGATGATTTAAAGGGTCTGGGGCTCTGGCAGCCGCTACCAGCCCAGGCCCTTTAAATCACCCCTAGAGCCTGCTGGAGCCCTGGGGTAGAGGCGGCAAGGCTCAGGTGATGATTTAAAGGGCCAGGGGCTCAGCTGCTGCTGCCTCCCTGGCCCTTAAAATAGGCACCAGAGCCCTGCCGCCGCTACCCTAGGGCTTTGGCAGCAGGGCTCTGGGGACAATTTAATTTAACGGGCTTGGGGTGGTAGCAGCAGCCGGAGCCCCGGGCCCTTTAAATCACTGCCGAAGCCCCCAGCTGCCGCAGCTACCCGGGAGCTCCGGCAGCGTGGCTCAGGTGGTGATTTAAAGGTCTCAGGGCTTCCATTGCTGCTAGCATCTGGGGCCTTTTAAATCGCCACCTGAGCCCCACTGCTGGAGCCCTGGGGTAGCAGTGGTGGGGCTCTGGCACTGATTTAAAGGGCCAGGGGCTCCCAGCTTCTGCTACTGCGGCAGAGCCCTGGGCCCTTTAAAGCTCCATCAGAGGCCAGGCCCCCCTCCAACGGTGATTTAAAGGGCCCAGGGCTCCACTGCAGTAGCAGCAGCTGGAGCCCCAGGCCCTTTAAATCACCCCCGGGGCTACCAGCCCTCTCTGCAGCTGGTAGCTGCACGGGTGATTTAAAGGGCCCGGGGCTCCCAGCTGCTGCTACCATAGCCCCAGGCCCTTTAAATCCTGATTTAAAGTGCCCGGGGATTTAAAGGCCCTGCCTCTTCTGGTAGAGTCCACGCCTCTTCTTCTAAGGGCTCTGGAGTACCAGTAAGTCCTTTAAGTTACTTTCACCCCTGTTCCCCCCCACACACAAGTACATATACCACCACCCATCTCTAAAGGCAGAGCGAAAAGCAGTGGCTGCTTGCCTGGTGCCCAGCTCTGAAGGCAGCACCGCTGCTAGCAGCAGTGGAGAAGTAAGGATGGCAATGCCATACCATGGGTTATGTGGGGATATGATGAGGGCTATAAAATCGTAAATGTTGTGGAGAAAGTGAACAAGGAAGTGTTATTTACCCTTTCACATAACACAAGAACCAGGAGTCACCCAATGAAATGAATAGGCAGCAGGTTTCAAACAAAAAGAAGTACTTCTTCCACAATCAACCTGTGGAACTTGTTGCCAGGGGATGTTGTGAAGGCCAAAAGTATAATTAGAGTAAAGAAAGAATTAGATAAGTTCCTTGAGAATAGGTCCACCAATAGCTATTTTTGTCAACTTAAAAGGCTCTTAAAATCAATTTCTGTACTCCTTCCTGATGAGGGGATTAGCACTGAAATTGACATCGCCGGGTCAAATTTGAGGTAGTGTGCATTTAATTTGATGGTATTGGCCTCTGGAACCTATCCCAGAGTGCTCCATTGTGACCACTCTGGACAGCACTCTCTACTCAGATGCACTGGCCAGGTAGACTGGAAAAAGCCCTGGAAACTTTTAAATTTCATTTCCTGTTTGGACGGCATGGTGAGCTGATCAGCACAGGTCACCATGCAGTCCCAGAAATACAAAAAAGCTCCAACATGGACCGAATGGGAGGTACTGGATCTGATCGCTCTTTGAGGAGATGAATCCATGCTATCAGAACTCTGTCCCAAAAGACGAAATGCCAAAACATTTGAAAAAAATCTCTAAGAGCATGATGGACAGAGGCTACAACAGGGACCCGCAGTAGTGCCGCATGAAAATTAAGGAGCTCGGGCAAGCCTACCAAAAAGCCAAAGAGGCAAACGGCCATTCTGGGTCAAAGCCCCAGACGTGCCGCTTCTATGATGAGCTGCCCCTGTCTGTGGACACCTGCAAGTGGGGAGTCTCATGCAACAGGGATGAGGATTTGGGGATGAGGAAGATGAGGAGATTGAGGAGGAGAAGGAGGATAGTGCACAGCATACAAGTGGAGAAAACATTCTCCCCGACAGCTAGGAACTGTTTATCACTCTGGAGCAAATATCCTCCCAACCCGGGCTCCCAGACCATAAAGCCGGAGAAGGCACCTCTGATGAGTGTACCTTTGTAAATATAATGCGTGGTTTAAAAGCAAGCATGTTTAATGATCAATTTCCCCTGAAGACTTGGGATGCATTTGTGCCAGTACAGCCCCGCCTTTTCAATGGCCACCCAATGGGTGCTTGGTATGGGAAAGGAGGGTGCTGCTGTTTGAAACCATTCCCACATGTTCTGAAGGTTGAAGAAGCCAAAAGACAGAGGCTTACCATGGCTACCTGCAATCCAAATTCTGTTGCCCAGCCCTGCATGTGTGATCTCTCACATCAAACAGGCAGGCCCTCAATATAAGAGACAAAATGCGACCTTGTACTGAAAGCACATGTGCTATGTAATGTTAACAGCTTGGTTCACCATGAAAGAGTCTACCCATTGTTCTCTAAAATGTGTATTTTTAAATACTACTCTCCCTGGTTTTCCTCCCGCAGCCTCAAACGTTTCAACGCTCCCCCATCATCTTCATCCCAGAGGTTAGCACAGATAAGGTGGTGAAAAAAAACGCATTTGCGATTAAATGTTCTCAGAGCTCATGCAGTCCTCCCGCACTGAAAGAGCTCAGCAGAATGCATGGAGGCAAACCATGTCAGAGTCCAGGAAAGCAGAAAATGAACGCTAAGACAGAATGGACAAGTGAGATGAGAACTGGCGGAAGCAAAAGAAGAGATGGCAGCAGTGTGATGAGAGGAGACAAGATGCAATGCCAAGGCTACTGGGGGATCAAACCGATATGCTCCGGCATCTGGTGGAGCTGCAGGAAATGCAGCAGAAGCACAGACCACCGCTGCAGCCCCTGTGTAACTGCCTGCCCTCCTCCTCAAGTTCCATAGCCTCCTCACCCAGATGCCCAAGAATGCTGGCGGGGGAAGGGGGGTGATGACGGATGCCATGGTGTGTGTGTGCTGAGTTTGGAGGGGCTAGAAAGGTTGTTTGAAGGCCAGAAAAGAGGGTTCAGGAAAGCTTTCTTTCAGAATAAGGTTCCCATCAAGCATGGGTTGCAATTATTTGATACCTTGCATGGGCTGCAGTGTGGGATGGTAGGTGACATTTAGGGGTGTGCGGTCAGAGGGCTTTGGTTTTCCTGTCTTGAAAAAGGTTCTCTCAGGGCATTAGGGTGGCCCATTCCATGATGAAATCTACTTCTTTAGTGGAGTGTCCTTGTTTGGTGAAGGTGGTTTAAAGCATGTGAAGGTGTGAATCAAGGACTCTCTCCTTGGAACATATTCTGTGGCATCTGAGTACCTGGCTGTAGATAACTGATTTCTTGGTGTCCATCCATCCGCACAATGTCTACAAAGGTAAATGATGAAGTGCTAAGAGTAGTAGGACTAATAAAAATAAATTGTAAAAAAAGTAAACAATTAGAAGGAGCAAAACTATATTTAAAATGGATTACATAAAGGGGGTACAATTCAGGGAATCCCAGCAGAAGATGAGACAAATCTGTGAACTGATAGGTGACTTTATATGGACATACAAACAGATAGGAGATTCTTTTAAATACACAGAATGTGCAACATTTTACATACACACCCCAAAACTATTTCACTGACTTAAGTCTCCTCTAGCAGCTTGATACGTTATATCAGAGAGGAGCTGCCATGTCTAGGGACTGGGATGCCCTGTGCTTTTGAGGACACAGGCCGGGCAACTGGGTTCTGTGACATACTGTCCTGTGAGAGGGGAAATAAAGAAGCCCTTCTGCCCCACACTCTGTTTTTGCAGACATAGCTGGTGACTCATCCCATCAGAGTAACTGTGACCCCTGTGCTGGGGTTTTGGCCTTTGTTACTATCTGGCAGTGCTTCACCCTGGGTAGGGACGTGTATGGTTGCACTTCACACTGGAACCTCTATCGGGTATCATTAAACAATTACAAGGTATACTTGATGGGACTACATCCTGAAAGAAATCTTTCTCAGACCCTCTTTTCTGGCCTTTTGGCTTTACTTTGCAGGTGGTGAGGGTTAAGCCGCATCACACCCTGCTATAACAACAGATGTAAAACCCACAGACATATCTCCATTGCTACAATGACCAATACACTCTACACCAGAATTTAAGATCCCTGGGTCCTGCACATGCCTATCACAACATGTGGTGTCCTTCTTCAGCGCATTAAATGTCCCAACAACAACTATGTGGCTGAAAACAGACCATCAGGACTGTCTGAAATGAAATCAGTCTTCCCCCCTCCACCCACAAAATCACCATAACATCCTGGGTGACCACTTTTTCACAAAATGATCAGTCCATATCTGACTTCCCCGTCCTCATCCTCAAAGGAAACCTACACAAGAGATGAGCTGACCAAAGGGAGCGTCCACTGACACATGAGGAAATGCAGAGCACAAAAGAACTTACATGGAATTGCTGTTCACAGACAGCTATCTTCTGCTTTGTCTCACATGGGTGCTAGTTTGCTGCATTTCTCCCCAGCATACACAGATGCAGAGGCCACCCAGAATAGTACCTAGGAGAGTTGGTCCAAATATTCCAAACCAGAAGATTTTTCACTAAAAAAATCCTTTACTCTAAACCATAAGAATTCACAATTTTTTTTAGATTTTCACAGCATTTTAAATTTTGTATCAATCTTTATCTAAATGATTATCAACAGTTTGTGCTGAAAATCCAGTTTTGATTACAAAGAAGTCAAGAAAAAATTCAACATCCCCTCCCAAAAATGTCGCAAACCCTGCAAAGCAGAAACAACTTCAAAAGTTTGAAATTGTTCACTTTTTTCCCTCCAAAGGTCAATCAACATATGTACTTGGTGATGTTTCTTGTTCCAAGATGACTTAGGTCTCTGCTTCCCCAACGTTGTTCAGAAGTGCTAGGGGCAGTGTATACCAGCCATAAGAGGAATGCCGAGTGTGCTGTCCCCAAACCACTGACCAATAACTGCCTGTGACCTGCCCAGGCAGAATGTCGGAAGGAACTTCCACAAGACTCCTACAAGAGTTCTGCTCTTCCCTTCCTTTGGAACAGTGTGACTCTGTCCCAAACACCAGCTGTTAGCCAAGAAACAGTTACTATATGGAACTGACTACTCAAGGCAGCATCAGGAGCAAATAATATAATAGACAGTGTTTGAAGGAAACAATATTGAAAGATATGCAGTTGAAAAGCATATATTCAGGTGCACAAAGGCTAAATGAGTTGACAGGATTCCCAAAATTTAGAATGGAGCATGCATTAAATCAACTTGCAATTTGCTGAAGTATATGTAGGAATATACAGTCAATTGACTGCAAAATGAACATAATAATAAATACAAAGGATAAATGATGCCTTTCTCCCACAAACACGCTCAGGGCATTGTACAACTTGAAAAACATAAAATGAGAACATAATAAATAAGCTCCATCTTAAACTTTCTGATCCAAACAGGTCCAGTGTTAAGAAATAAATGACCCTGATTCTGGCTCCAACTCAGCCACCATATACTGTTTCAGCAGCATATAGGGGCTGTAAAGAAGAGGCCTCAACAGTCCAAGAAAAAACTTCCTTAGCACAGGAGCTGCACCCCACCCCCAGCACACACACAAAACCCTTGCTACAGAGAATGTGCTGGGGACAGGAAAGGACTAGAGGGGATGCAGAGTGATCTGGGATGCAGAGTCATCGGTAGGCTGGTAGGCAGCCATGGGGAGGCGATGGTAGGTAAGCTATTGGAGCGACAAGGACCCTGGCTCAGGCAGAATTCAAATGGTGCACGGTGGAGTAAAGCCACATTTGTCCCTACCCCCTCATCCTGGTTTGTGCCCTCTGTCCTGTCCCTCTCCTGAACAGCAGCAGAGAATTTGACTTGGTGTTTATTTCCTCCACCCTCCAAGCCAGCATCACATAGGGAAATCCAGATTGGTAGTATAAATAGGATTTCCCCCATACCTCCTCAAAAAGACATTATTCTAGAAGGTTACATCCTTGATGTCAGGAGCAGCAAATTTCACATTCTATGACCCACCTCCGTAAAGGCACAATTTCCTGCCAGCCTGACTGAAACTTAATGATATTGAATTATATAGTGACTGTTACAAAACTATGTTACTGACCTGTAAAAACTGGGGGTATAATGTGGTTCTATGGTTTTCATATGATTTGAGCCCATCTACAGGAGCACGATCAAATTCCCCTTTTATAACTCATTGCCCTGACACATTAACTTTTATACAGTAAATAGGCCTGAAGATTTACTTTTATGTGCGCTCTGGAACTCCCGTTGAGCCAAGTTCTTTTTCCTTAAGATATTTGTAAGGAGTTCAGTGAAGAGCAGAATAAAGTGCAACTCTCAAAACATCTTTGAACTTCTAAAAGGCTCTAGTTCCTTTGATATTTGGACAAAAGTCCAAGGCAGCTACTTTAAAAAACTCATTTGACCTTCTATATCTTTGATGCCCTTTCAAAAAGGTTTACTTAACTAAGAACTGACCACTCAGCTTTGTCAAATGCTTTTTCTGCATTTAAAGACAACACAATGAATTGAGCAACTAATGTGGAATAATCCCACAATCCTAAAAATATTTAAAAAATTTTCCATTCTGTTATTTTCCAAAGGAGGGAACATCTAAATGAAGATTTTTTTTTTTTTATTATCTTTGCTCAATGCTTCTTTTTTGCCTTAAATGTATAAGGTGGAATTCTATAATCTCATTCACTCTCTCATAAAACATCTGCGGGACAGAAAGTAACAAAGAGGATTTTCAGCTTTCAAATATGATGAAATATTCAGTTTATCTATCACCTCTGAAATGTAATTCAATATTTTTTATGGTGAGCTTCTAAAGATGCTCACTCTGTCCGTTGATCTTGTTATTGCTTTTTTCTTTTTTTTTTTCCTTCTAAATGATGCAATATTCATAAATTTCCCCTTTCTTACAGCCTTGGCAGCTTTCCAGACCATTTTATTACTTGCCTCTCTGTTATAATCTATCACAACATAATGACAAAGTTAATCTTTTCTTCCCACTGAATCTTTGCCTGCATTCCTTACTTATGCAAAACTCCTATCAAAGCCAGTGAGTTTTTTTCCAGAGCAAGATCTGGAATATCCAGCTGTCAAGGTGGCTAGGCAGGAGCAGGCTCACATGGAAATGGGCACTAGCTAGAGCAGGAGCAGTAGTCTGTTGAAACTACTAGCAATGGGAATGCTCCGAGAAAGGAAGTGATGTTGGAGAGACTGCTTTCCTTTCGGAACCTGCACTGGGATCACTTCGTTGGATCCTAGTCTGTAGGAGGGCTGAACCCTGGATGAATGTTATGGAATCTACCACAAGGCCAGCAGGTAATTGCCTCTGATGACTCATCACGTTCTCTGCTTCAGTGATGACTCATCAGCCTTAGGCAGCCTTGAGCCCAGAGATATCACACAGGCCAAAACTCTTGCAGGTTTAAGTAAACTGTCTCAATCATCTATCATCTCTCTGATTGCCCTGATACTTCATAAAGCCTAGACTTAACATATACAATATTTGTTGTGTTGTTGGAGCCATGCTGGTTCCAGGATATTAGAGAGACAAAGTGGGTGAGGTAATATCTTTTATTGGACCAACTTCTGTTGGTGAAAAAGACAAACTGTCAAGCTTAGATAGAAGAGGTGGGAGGGATAGCTCAGTGGTTTGAGCTTTGGCCTCCTAAACCCAGGGTTGTGAGTTCAGTCCTTGAGTAGGCCATTTAGGGATCTGGGGCAAAAACCTATCAGGGATTAGTTCTGCTTTGAGCAGGGGGTTGGACTAGATGACCTTTTGAGTCCCTTTCAACCCTGATATTCTGATTCTTCTTTGAGTCCAGGAAATGAACTCAGAGAGTCACAGTTAAATACAAGGTGGAACAGATTGTTTAGCATTAAGAATTAACACACTGTAAGAGACCATTCAAGGTGAAGTGGGGAGTTAACATGTCTGCAGCCATAGTACAAAGTCAAAGGAGGGTTAGTGGGCTATAGACTGTTGAAATGAGCCATAAATCCAGTGTCTTTATAACATCTATAATTTTTAGTGTCTAATAAAGTTATGGATTTAAGCTCCCAGGCTCATGTTATAAAGGTTTAATTCTTCATTCTTTTGTCCACATTTCTTCTTTCCTGAGCTAATAAGCCTCCCTCCCTTTTGTGATCATTTTCTTTTAGGGAACCAACTGATAGGTTGAAAGGTTTTCTCCAAAGTTAGTAGTGCTCACGGAGGCCAGCTCTAAGGGGAGCTGATTGCCTTTAGTTCCCTTTGGTACAAATATGGATTGAGGGTGCATAGTCCCATGCAGGAAGTGTGCAGCAGTTCTCAGGGTGCCCAGGACAGTGAGTCACCTTGTTACCCTCCCCTGCCTCCAGCAAGAGAGAGACTTGCTTGTGCTTAATTGGTGTCAGCTCACTGACACCTCTGGCCTGTTAGCCACTCTAACAATCTTCTTTGGGGTACGCCAGCCCTCATTTTGCCTTGCAGGTTAACAAGAAGTGCACCCCAGTCCCTGACGCCCTGTAGCGTCCAGCCCCTTATCCACTGATTACTCACAAAATTACCAGGTCAGCTGTCCTCAAAGGGACAGGGCACTGCCAGCTTGTATGATTCAACTCATGAGTACTGCTTTGCTTAACACCCCAGCATATGGATATATTTGTAGTAAAAACAAGAATATGTTTATTAACAAAGAAGTGAAATTCAAAGATTCATGTGAGCAGGAATATTGGAAACAAAAATGGTTACATATAAAACAAAATCAATACATGCTTTCTAGAGACTAAATGTATCAGGCTAACTCTCCTGTCTAAAGCAGCCTTATCTCACTCAAAGCCTTTTACAGTGTTTCCAACTAAGGCTGGTTGGGATCCTATTTTCATGAATGTAAACGTGATGTCTGTTTATTTCCTAGATGCAGACAACAGGACACATTCCTTGTCCCCAAGTTATAGTCCAATAAACCTTTGACTGTGGACCCAAGATAAAACTCTTTTCCCTCTGCTGGTCTCTTCCTGTTAAATCTCACAGTCCTTCATCTGCATTCAGAAGTGAAAGGAAGCTGGTACAGCATACCAGTAAGAAAGTAGTCAGTGGTGCAGGCTGGTACACAGGCAACATTAAAGTGCTACCATGGCAGCGCTTTAAGCACCATACTGGCAGAGTTGCTGATGAGGGGGCAAAAGGGGGAAGCTGTCCTGGAACCTGGTGATTTAAAAGGGCTGAGGGCTCCCTGCAGTGGCCAGAGCCCCAGGCCCTTTATATCATGCCAGAGCCCTGGACATCATGGGCCAAGGAGTGCTGAATGGCTCGCTGGGGAAGTCTGGCCCCAGCCCCACCCCTTCTGCATGAGGCCCTGCCCCTTCCAAGGGCCCAAAGCTGCACCCCCGCACACACAGACACCTTGCCCAGGACTCTGGCTGCCCTGCATACTGGTAAGTCCTTTAAGTTACTTTCACCCCATCTGCATTTAGCTCAGAGTGGTGATGGAATGAGACAATGCTCAGTTTACATTTCAAAAGACAGATAGATAAAATATCTCTGGTCTGACTGGAAATCTATTCTTCACTTCTGCTGGGTGTAAACACCTTGATACAAATGATAAGAACATATTACTACTAAATTCTTTCCCCACTTCCACTGCAGGGATTACCTGGCAGAGATAATACAGCTGGGGGCATCTATTAATTTTTCTGTGGAGTCTCCTCTGTGATGAAACCCTCTTTAAAGGAGACCCTGTGACAGCTGATTTCCATGGAGTGAAAATGTGAAGACAAGGCTCCCAAGCAGTTGCAAGGCATAATACCTCTGTGCTGACAGCCTGCAGGTCCTCATATCAGCAGGGCTTGGAAGTGGGCTCAGTGGCTCATTCTATAGGGGGGCAAACCCCAACCTCCACAGGAACCACCAAGGATATCCTCATGGAGCTTTCTTTCCCCTCAGTCATAGAATCAGATTATTAGGGACCTCAGGAGATCATCTAGTCCAACCCTCTGCTCAAAACAGGACCAATCCCCAAACAGCCCCCTCAAGGATTGAACTCATAATCCTGGGTTTAGTAGGCCAATACTCAAACCACTGAACTATCCCTCCCCCTTACTCTGGAGGTGGGCAATCCAACCCTGTGTGAGGGAGAGGATATCACACTTTCAGAACTCAGACACAGTGAGGAACAGTTCTTATGCCCCTTGCAATCCTGAGAGAGCTTTCACCTGAAGGCTATTATCCTTGTTCTTACGTGGCAAATATTACTTTTATGAATGCATGTTCAATATAAACAGCATTATCACAAGACTTACCCTACAATATAAATATTTACAATGGCAACATACTGTAAAAGTCAATAACCAAATGTAGTGAGTCATTAACACAGCCAGAGTTACTAAAAATTCTTACCAGATCTTTCTTTTACTCAATAGATGAGAGTGCAATTATCACTAAACTTCACAGTAAATCTCGTAAGTGTGTAATGATCTCACATGCTGGCCACTGAAAGACTAAAAGAAAACATCAGACTGATAAAGTGTATTTTCCTTTTCACAAGCATAATAATGTAAGGATCACATTCCCACCAAGACAAATCAAAGCTTTAGTGCACAATACACATATAAAACAGGGGGTGATTGATGTTATAGATAAAAGACCCATTAGGGAATCCAGTCTATCCCTTGGTGCAGGAATAATTCTTACAGTTATAACCCTTCTGCACCTGTTATGGACAAAGAACTAAATGGTCTTGATTCTCCACCCAGAAGCCTGGGAAAACTAAATGCACCCTCCCTGGGTTGCCTTAACTTCCATTCTTGCAAACACTTTAAGATTTATGTACAAACAAAGAAACCTTTACTAGGGGAAAGGGAACAGTCATGAAGTTGGAAAAGCACAGCAACAGAATATATATTGAAATGAAGAGTGAAATATTCCCCCTTCCAGTAATTTTGGCAGTAGTCTATCTCATATTTTTTCCTCCCACTGAAGATACTGTCCCCCAGGTAACAGTCCTTTGGCTACCCTGCTTCACCCAATCCCCAAACCTCACTCACAGTTTGGAACAGTGAATAACAACAGTCAACATGTCTCTTTGTAGGGTATCTCCAGTCACAAGGGAGCTGCTTGCCCAGTCTCACCCAGAGGCACAAACACCTAACCCATTTAAGAAATTCAGCTTAAAGCACATGACCTGTTTAAGAGCTGTGCTGGATTAAGGCCAGAATAGTAGGCACCTTGCAGAATCAAGTCCTTAATGTGGTCCGTTTCTTCCCAATAAAGTACATGGGAGTTTGCCATTTATTCCAGTGGGATCAGAGGATTTGGCTTTATAAGCCAACCGTAAGACTTTAAAAATAGTGGGTCAAATTCACTAGTTTGCTCTAGCAGAAGCAGCAAAGAGTTCTGTGGCCCCTTATAGACTAACAGACATATTAGAGCATGAACTTTCATGGGTGAATACCCACTTTGTCAGATGCATGTTTGCTTTAGTTGCTTTGTACCACTCTGGTGCCCCCAAAACAGCCATGCACCTGGGTATAAATGGCCAAAGCAGTACAAAGCAACAGCAGTGTACAACGGAATAAAGAGGATTAACTTCAATAAAGGGAGCACCTGCAAGAAAGGAAAGTCCGATCTCTATATTCATGGACTTGAACTATTAGTGACAGTGAAATTTACAAATGAGATGGATTCTAATGATGTGAAGATTATATGTTCTACATCAAATGAATCATCCAGAATCTTATGGAAGTCTGTTTCAATTCCAGTGTCTTATTAATTGGATATGCCTTTTATCTGGAAGTGTTACAATAACCTTGGCTGAAATGGACATTACAATATTACAATGCATGGACCAAATACAGGCACTGTTCTATTGCAAGAGAAGCACTAACTTTTGTTCTGAGTTTATACCTATTAAAAATACACAGGACTCATCATTACATGAAGATTGTGTTTCTGACTTGTTCTTCTAGCTCTTTAGAAAATTAAATGTGAAAATGATATAATAATTTTCATCTTATCTTTGCTCAACCTAGCAGGTGGGCGTATTGAGAGAGCAGAAAAGAAAGGTTCCTTGCTCTAGTTCCAGT
Source organism: Chelonoidis abingdonii (assembly GCF_003597395.2). Classification (NCBI taxonomy): domain Eukaryota; kingdom Metazoa; phylum Chordata; order Testudines; family Testudinidae; genus Chelonoidis; species Chelonoidis abingdonii. The sequence goes on from NC_133769.1 coordinate 331,693,065, forward strand.
GCCCTACCTCAGTGGTTCTCAACCAGGGGTACACGTACCCCTGGGGGCACCCAGAGGTCTTCCGGGGGGGAGTGTACATCAACTCATCAAGATATTTGCCTAGATATTTTTACAACAGGCTACATAAAATCACTAGCAAAGTCAGAACAAACTAAAATTTCATACAGACAATGACTTGTTTATACTGCTCTATATACTGTACACTGAAATATAAGTACAATATTTATATTACAGTTGATTTATTTTATCATTACATGGTAAATATAAGAAAGTAAGCAATTTTTTAGTAATACTGTGCCATGACACTTTTGTATTTTTATGTCTGATTTTGTAAGCAAATAGTTTTTAAGTGAGGTGAAATTTGGGGATATGCAAGGCAAATCAAATTCCTGAAAGGGGTACAGTAGTCTAGAAAGGTTGAGAGTCACTGCCCTACCCCACCCTATCCTGGAGCAGTTGAGAGAACAGTCTGGTCACATGAACAGTCTGGTCAGCACTAGGAGCTGTGACAGGTTGGAGCATACTCAGTAAGGATGGACTATTTAAAGATTTTTACTGCTGAAATTGAAGAAGTTTCCACTGAGCACATGCATACTGCAATTTTTCAAAGGCTTATATAACTTGGTCTAATTTAGATGAATTTTCATAGATATGGCAAAAGCCACATCCTAGACACACAGGTCACCCTCCTCCTCCCACCCCCCAACCCCAGCAAAATTCAAGTCACTACTCCAAAGCATGGTCGTGCAAAGCTGTTAAAAGAAAAGGTCCCCAGATTTTTTTTATATGGGCAAAACAACATAATTTCTTTTGGTCTTGTTCTCAGAAATGGCTGAACTGTTCTGGCTGATTATTTTTTTTTAAATCTACTTGCCGTGTACATTTTCAGCCCAAATGGTTACAGTTCAAAAACATTATAATGAACTGCAAGTAGGGTCTTATGAGAAATGTCAGGCACTCTTAATAACAGGTGATGGAAGTAGCCCTGCTCACAATATGAATTACCCAGGGTAGCTGACACAGAGAGACAGAAATACCAAAAAATAATATTTATTAATAATTTTCTCCTGGCAAAAGGCCTCCTTCAGCCCTCAGCCATTGAGCCTTAACCTTAGGAGAAGCAGAAGGAATTGGTCCATTTTCAGTTCCTGCAAATGGATCTTGCACACAGTGCTGGTGCTAGCCCTTTGGGGCACTAAGCAGGAAAATTTGGGGCACTCACACAGCACATACTAATAATTAATAGGGAGGCCCCTTTAGCTTCTTGGGGCCCTAAGCAACTGCTTAATTTGCTTATGCCTGACACCAGCTCTGCTTGCATAAGAGTTTGTTCAGCCCTACTTGATAGAGAGGGATTAGAATGTAAGTGTGTCTTCTACCATAACTACAGTGTCCCTGGTACTACACTACAATAAGAAATAAAAAAGTCACTTGATGTTTTCAGAGCAGTTTTTTAAAGGTGAAAGCGAAACTGAAGAATTTTCCTGCACTTTGTCTCTGTTCAACTTCCTTTTGTTATTCAAATTACTGCCTGGTCTTCTACCAGTAAAAGACAGACTTTTAGAGAAAGAGATGGAAAGTGCACTGTCAAAGAACCACTTTTCAAAGGGGGACCTGATCTGAGAAACACAAAGAAGCTGGGATACAGAGAAAGCAAGGGTCTAGGAGACTAGATACAGCAAAGCTGGTTTTCATGTTACAGGGCAGTGAAACTATGAAAAATTTGTGGAGACATTCAAGTAATACTAGTTTCAACCAAAAATATCTATGGAAGGTTCATATTTATGTGGGTCAGGATATTCTTATGTAGTTTTCCCTGATGTCTTTGTATGGTGTATTATTAATGTGCCTTCCATATGCGTTTCTACTCTCAGCCAATACTGTTGTCTATTCAATTAAAATCTATCAGAAAATAAATCTTATGGTTCAGTCAGCTATCATGCAGACACCATTTATGAAAATACTGATTTTTAAAATGACACCATGTTATATATTATGCCCCTGATTCAGGTAGTTAGCTAAGCATGTGTTTAACTTTAAACGCATAGTTTAAATCCCATTGATTTAAATGGGATTTAAACACCTATTCTAAACATGTATGCTTTCCTGAATCCAGGGCTGTGACATTTCTTCCTTCCAACTCTCTTCTCCTCCTTGGTCTTTCAGCTTCTCTCAGTTGTGCGGACTTGCCGCAGCCTGACTGCAACAGAGTGTGACAATCTGTAACTTTATGTACACCCCTTTTACAAGACTATGATAAATCTCATACAAAGTGTAGCTTGTGAGGTATCATTTGGAAATTCATAATTTCCTGATTATTATTATCCTGGTAAAATATGTTTGGCAACATTGTATATAAAGTTATTAGATTCTACTGCATGACATTACTGAGACATGTTCCAAGGTTAGAAAGGCAGACACAAACCAGTTCCTCAGAGGCAAAAGGCAAACTGACACCTCAGCCAGGTATCAACAAAATCAAATGGACAATTGCCTGGTTAAGCGGCCATTCTCTAGCAGGGAGAAGGGTGTGAGTGACAAATCTACTTTTTGGCAAAGAATCAGCTGGCGGTTTCCATTCTCACAGACTGGCTGTCTCCTGAACCTCAGCTGGAGGTGATTTATAAATAAAAAACTTAATTAAGGGTAACAGATGCCCTAAAATACTCCTCCCTTTCTCTCTGCCCAGGATATTGACAACACCTGAAGAGCAAGGAAATTAACAGTGAACTGGGTGAGGGACCCTGGCTGAAAGGATTCTAGCTGGTAAGACTGCTGAAGCATGTAGTGAGAGAATCCTTTGCTTTGAATATAGTTAGCCTGTTAATTGTGTTTTACCTTTTGTTTTCTTGTAACTAGTTCTGATACATATGCCTAATTGCTTGTAATCACTTAAAAGCTATCTTTCTGTAGTCATGAAACTTGTTATTTTTGTTTTATTGTAAACCAGAGTGCCTGGATTGAAGTGTTTGGAGAACTCCATTTGAGATAACAACAGGATTTGTGCATATTATTTTCTATTAATAAAATGACAGATTTTCTATGAGCTTGTCCAGAAGAAGCACATTTATGAAGGAAAGTCAGGAACTGGGAGTTTGCTGGTGTTGCTTGGCAGTGTAATTCATAGGTGGCTAGCTATAATACTCATACAGTACAGTTGGGAGTGATTGACTTGCTGGAGGCTGAGTATGGGCAGATTAGGAGAGGTTGCTCTCGCAGCAGAGCACTGTAAAAGGCACCTCATGGTACAACTGTTTGTGCTAAACTACCTGTTCCATCTTGTATTTAACTGTGACACTCTTAGACCTGAAGAAGAGCTCTGTGTAGCTTGAAAGCTTGTCTTTCTCACCAACAGAAGTTGGTCCAATAAAAGATATTACCTCACCCACCTTGTTTCTCAAACACGTTAAGTCAGTTAGAGCAATTCCATAGCACAGAATTGTTAAGTAAATTGACTTACTTCCTCTCTACATCTAGTTTTAATCAGGTCTCTTAAGTCCTCTCCAAGCAGTTTTTGCTTTTGCAAAGAAGTATGAATGATGTCACAGGGCCTCTGGTTACAATTCAAGATCATGGCTCTCACATATGAATGTGAAGATCTTGCTATTTTTTATACGTCTTTAAACTGGCTTTGTTAATGTAATTTGCAGCTGGTAACAAGGAGGAGAGGCAGCAGTGTAGAAGCAGCTAGTTCTCTGTGGGCCGCAACCAGCAAGGGCTCTGTGGAACCATTTATCTGACCACAGTGTTTCTCAACTGGTGGGCTCATAAGAGGCAATCGGGAAAGGGGGGTAACAAGGTATTGATATAAACAATCTAAACTAAAGAAAAGGTCATGGCCTAGATGTGGGGGGAAAAATAGAGGAAGGAACTAAAATTTATGCCTAGGTTATGGACCTGGGTGACAGGACAGGTGGGCTTCGCCAGAGCTTGGACCCTGGACGCTGTGGTCCCAGACTCCGAGGCAGTCTGCTACCTCTTATTGTGAGTTCAGTTTTGGTCACATTGATCTTTACACGATGGCGAGCCATCCAGAAGGAGCTGTAGGAGAAGCAGTGAGAAATGAGAGAGAGATTAATTTTTTTTGCTTGCATATTTATACCTGCCTCTGGAAATTTCCACTACATGTATCCGACGAAGTGGGTATTCACCCATGAAAGCTCATGCTCCAATACGTCTGTTAGTCTATAAGGTGCCACAGGACTCCTTGCCGCTTTCATTAATTTAGTTGAGAGTTACAGGGCATATTGGTGCCTTTTTTGATGGTGTGGTATCATCATTTAGCATAGTCAAATAAATTCACATAGGAATATTTTCAGGCTTGCTTACCAAATCATTTTAGTAGAAGTAAAAAATTCCAAAGGCTATTAAGCTTTCAGCTGTGCTATAAATCTCACGTAGAGATAAAGCTACTTAGCTACAACAACAGTGCATACATAAATCTACGTGGATTCCACACTATGCAAAGCAGTGAAAGCTGATTTCCCACAGCTTGGAGGAAGGGCAAATTGTGTTGTAAATTTGGCTCTATTGCTACAATTCAGCAATTTCACTACTGATTGTTTTTCCCATAGATAGTATATTACACACTATAGCTGCACGTTTTTCTTCCACTGTGCAGTATAGTGGATATAATTAAATAGCATGAAACATATCTAAAAATAATTTGTAGGAGAACTGCATCTAATTGGATTGAATTCTAAAGCCTGCCAAGTAGCTAAACTACTGTCATTGTAGCACTGAAAGAACTTTAAATGAATAAGAAACCAAATTCAAATGGCAGCATCAGGTCTATGAAATTAGCTCATGTCACTGTAAGAAAGAAAGAGCTAATTAAATATATTGTGGACTGAGCAGAAAGTCCTTCTCCAACAAAACATTACAAAAGCTAATTTTTACCATTGTTGTGGATGTTCGAATGTTTTGTTTTTTGAAATGAGACTAATCATCCCAAGTGGATTTTTGCATTTAGATTTAAAAAAAAAGAAAATTCTTTGCTTCTCTGGTGTCCAGCAGGATTGTTTTGTAGCACTAATCCTTTCCATATTCTGTTACATAATTAGTGTTGGTGCCCATCTGTACTGAAATTTTTAGCTACAGGTGGTATATTCTATTCTCTCAGAATATTTCTTAGAACAAACAAGCTATGAGACAATTGCTTTCCTGTCCCTTTTGTTGTTGTGACTAACATTTTGAAATGTTTAACAAACCCCGAAATTCTGCTTTTCCAAAAAACATTCATGCGGATGATAAGAGTTTTGCAGCGTTTCCCCATTACTTTCGAGCTCAGAGCTAGCTCTGACATAAAAGCTGAATAGGTTTTTTTCTAGGGCTGCAAAACCATTCCTGTGGTTGACTTCAGGGTGGTAAGGTTAAATGGGCATTCAGCAACATCAGGCGGATAGGGATGGGCAGGTTGCCTAGGTCCTAAGAACTCCCTAGGGCTTACTCTGTTTGATCGGCCTATGTAAATGAGGACTTGTGCTCATAGAAGATATAGCTGTACTGGTTAACGTATAGGTCCTCCTCTGATACTGAAGTAATTTTGATGAGCTGAGTAGCCTTAAATTCAATGAAAAGATTCTCTCTCTTTCAGAAGAGAAGAATGAGCAGTTACAGAATGAATGTTATCCTAATTAAGTTTTATTTCCAGCATAGCTTTGGACAGATATAGGTATTAAACGCAGAACCCTAGTGCAAGGTTGGAGTTCAGCAGGAAATGGGAAGAACAAATCCTTGCCCTTACAGTATGGTATGGAAACACGGCCACTACTATACTCTAATGAGGGCAGCAGCCACTTCCACATCTGCAAGGAGTGCTTGGCGCATTGTCCAAATAGTCAAGAATACCCTGATTATATCACTAAGGGCCTTTCCTCCTTCACAGCCCTCCTAACTCTCCCCTTCTGAAGGGAGCATGTGCAGGAAACTCTGAGATGAAGCTCACAAAGTTCTTAAGACCTCTGTCCTCCTCCTGTGGATTTCCTGTTGGTGATGACCTGGTGAGAATCCTGGTAACTGAGTCTCACTCCTTAAGAGCAAGAAGTGAAATGGGATAAATGCTTTTTCTAATTGTGATAATATTAGTTGTGGTTTTGCTTGTAACATCCTAACATGAATCTTCAGAACATCTAGTTATTGCATTGAGTTGTTGCTTAGACTGTGAAGAATTAGAAAGCTTGAAGTATCGGATGACTTGTTCCATTCACTAACAGTTTAGAATCAGCGTAAATATTTTAAAAGGAGAGATGCTGTAGCTGAAGGTTTGTCAAAGAACTAGGTGTAAGTAAGTAATTTATTAATCCCCATATGTGCTGGGATTTGGGGCTAGTTTCACCAGAGGGATTTAGACACCTACAGTAGTTAGGACACCGGAATTCACCCCCCCCACCTCCATTACCACCACAACCACTCAGCTGCCCCCTACCCCATTTAGGCACCTTAATAGGCACTTACATTTCTGGTCATAAAGGGCCTAATGCACCTAAATTTCTGCCAGTGGACGTGTAGAGGGCCACTTAAATCCTGTCATCACCAAGCAGCTTGATGCCCTAATTCATACCTAAGCCCTGGCAGGATTCACAAACTGGACATTCCCCTGCCTGTAGCACCTGCAGGGCCTTCTACTTAATAGCTGAGTCATATGGATGCTCACCTAGGATGTGGGAAATTAAAGGTTAAATCCTCATTATGTCTTATTCAAAGTAGGGACTTGAACACAGCTCTTCTACCTTCCAGGAAAGTACTTTAACCTCTGAGCTAGAGAAGGGCTTTCTGCAACATTATGAGAGAAAATATTTTTTAAAAAAATTCATGAAAAAACCACACCATTCACCATAGCATATCTTCTAAGGCTGTCACTCTTTGAACGAAAGTGTGTGTCATACAGGAAGTTTTATATTAGATTTCAATTAGATGCTGCAATTTCATGGCTATCTTCACAAGAAATCCTCAGATAATGTCAGGATGAGATTTTGTACCTTGGATTGTAGCCCGAGAAAGCCATAAAGTGAATGAGTGTGCACTTTATTTCTACTGAAGTTAGACAGCTGGGAACTGAATGTTATGTTTCTTTTGAATAAGTGTCTGGGGAGCTGTAAACATGGTCAAATAAACCACCATTGAGGCAGTATAAATTATGGAGCAGGATTGGTAACAATTTAAGTGCTTTTAATGTGTGTTTAATTAAGCAGTCCCTCAGTCAATGAGGTACGAGATCAATGGTGTATTTTAAGAATTAGTACATAATTCTTACATATTTGTTAAACCTCAATATGTCTGTTTAATACTTATGTGTTATTTAATTAGATTACAGTGACTGTTATTAAATCTATCAGTGTATTTTTCACCAACTAGTTATATTCTTGTAAACACGTACCAATCAACTAGTACTTAAATGACATAACTGTCTCATAAAATCCAAACTAAATGCCTAGTGAACTAATAAGAAATGTCAATGTTTATTTTAAAAGTTTTTTTTATGAAATTTTGTAGAGAACCTTTCATTTACAGTCACTACTGTGGATTTGACCCATGCTAGTAGTGACCAAAACTTAATTCTGTCTTCTGTTTTCTTGGTGTTCTTCTATATGAAATGACTCAGTGTCTTTCTATCAGGCAGGTCTCCACATAAAAAACAAACAAAAAGCCATCAGTTGAAGTGGTAGTAAGTGGCACCCCTGCCAGTTTCAGTGGAAAAGCAAAGGCCTGCATGGGCTGGGAGACTGAATTATCCTCTCACTCTCAAACTTGGCTTCCTCCAGTTCTGGATTATAGCACATTGGCGGGGATCTGTGGGGAAGCTTGCATGGGTGGACACTAGTAATGACCTGCTGAACCTATTCTATGGAGAAATAAAGGCAACGAGAGATGTCTGAACATATGACTGAGAAAAAGGAAACTGCTGAGATCTGATGTTAGGTCTGACCCAAACACTCACTGTGTCATTGGCAAGTCACTAAATCTGTCTGGTTCTCCATTTCCCCACCTCCCTCAGAGGAGAGCTTATAATGTTTTTTGAAAATGAAAAACATGAATTAGGTGGGTGAGGTAATCAATTCTATTGAACCAATTTCTGTTGGTGAGAGAGGCAAGTTTTCGAGCCACACAGAGCTCTTATTCCAGTCTCTAGAGCTCATTTTCTGGCAACTGCATCAGTCATTAACATTGAGAGGGGAGAAAAAAGAATTTGATAAAATTGACTTAGCCCAAATTCTGTTTTCAGTTATACCAGCATAAACTCAAACTAACTCCATTAAAGTCAGTGGAGCCTCATTCTCATTTTACCCTAGAGCCTCTTTATACCACTCTGCCTCTGTAAAAGATCATTACCATGGTGGTAAACATGGTTATGGCTGTGTACAAGGTTTACAAGTGGATAGGCTCAAGTGAACTTGGTGGACCAGAGAATCCAGAACGGAAGTTTTTGGAGGGAAATGCTGTGAGCAGTCAAGCCTGGAGAGTAAGCTCAGACTGAAGCGTAAAGAGCTATTCTTTGAGTCACAGGACCTAACCAGATCAGCCATACCATCGCTGGTTCATTCACCTGCACGTCCACCAATGTAATATACGCCATCATATGCCAGCAATGCCCCTCTGCTATGTACATCGGCCAAACTGGAC
>NC_133769.1:331707645-331743383 GCF_003597395.2 Chelonoidis abingdonii
CACAGTACAAGGCTCCGGAAATCGATGCTAGCCTCGGACCATGGACGCACACCACCGAATTAATGTGCTTAGTGTGGCTGCATGCACTCGACTTTATACAATCTGTTTTACAAAACCGGTTTATGTAAAATCGGACTAATCCTGTAGTGTAGACGTACCCCCTCTTGCCCAACAGATGCTGGTGTGGCACCAGAACTGCAGCACTTCTGGGGAAGAATGTATTTTCTATTGGGGTGGGGGAAATTCTAGACCAGTGATGCAGAATTCCTCCAGAAGTAGAAGTTCATCACAGCATCCTGCCTGCAGAGCCAGGTTAGGACAGAGTGGGGCACACAGGGCTGCTGGAGGATGGGGTGTCACAGACTGAGGTTCAGAATAGCTAGCTGGGGGGAGAGACTGGGACATGGGCTCAGGAGCTATTGGAGTGACAGTGTTGAGCCTGGAGATGGGGGGAGGAAGGCTGCAGAAACCCATGTGGGAGGTGCGGGGACGGGGACAGATGTGCCTCACTGAATGGGAGAGGCTTGGGGTCATCCAGGGTCTTACGTGGGAGGCTTCCCAACTCCCTAAGAATCCCATCACCCTTCTCCCCCCCCCCCCACAAAACCCTGTCCCACCCACACTCAACACCTTCCAGGTTCACTCCTAGTCTTCTTCCCATTCCCTTAGTTCCTCAGTTACCCCTGAGTCCCCCAAGCCCTTGAACTGCTTCTGACAGGTGCATGAAATACCGTTCTGTATTGTAATGTAAATGAATTACTCAAAGTTCTTTATTAATATACCTAGTAAGCACTCTATTTGTCAAAAAAAAACCCAATTTTGGGGGGTCTGTGTTGTTACAGACATATTTGCTGACAGATATTTTGAAATAAATTACCAAAATAATTGAAATTGGCATGATTATATTGTATTATTTTGACAGATAAAATATATGCATGATTTTCAAATACTGTGTGCAGAATTTTTAATTTTTTGGTGCAAAATTCCCCCAGGAGTAAAAGATGCACCACGTGGGATGAAATGGTAAAAACTGGTATCACTTTCCTAACATTTAACCACAAGGCTGCAACTGCTGTATTTTAAAAATAAAATAATTTGTATTGGAAACAATTCTGTTTATCTTTAATAAAAGTTAGTAACTGACAAGTATATACTATAGCAGGAGTTCCCAAACAGTTTTCCCTGAAGCCCACCTGTGCAGCTGCAATAGGCACTGTGGCCACTATTAACACTTCCTGCTGCTTTCTGGGAGGGGAGATTGACGGTAAAGGAAGGGAGGTACCAGCCCAGGGAGAGGCCATGACTTGAGCTGTCTGGTGGGGCGGTCAAACCTTTAAGTTGTATATCAATGTATACAGCTTGATAGTGTCCCCTCCCATCTTGCCCATCAGGCAGGTGGGCCATTTTCCCCTCAGGCTGATCAAATGGGAAATCAAGCAAGGGGCTGCCGAGCACACAGTCTAGCCTCCCTGGGCTGCCATGCATTCCTCAGGGAGAGGGTCGCCAGGGGCGTGTGTGGCCCCTTGTCTCAGCAGAGATCTGGGGCAGTGAGAGGGTGACACAACCAGTCCCTGCTGCCATGCATTCCTCAGGGAGAGGGTCGCCAGGGGCGTGTGTGGCCCCTTGTCTCAGCAGAGATCTGGGGCAGTGAGAGGGTGACACAACCAGTCCCTGCTGCCATGCATTCCTCAGGGAGAGGGTCGCCAGGGGCGTGTGTGGCCCCTTGTCTCAGCAGAGATCTGGGGCAGTGAGAGGGTGACACAACCAGTCCCTGCTGCCATGCATTCCTCAGGGAGAGGGTCGCCAGGGGCGTGTGTGGCCCCTTGTCTCAGCAGAGATCTGGGGCAGTGAGAGGGTGACACAACCAGTCCCTGCTGCCATGCATTCCTCAGGGAGAGGGTCGCCAGGGGCGTGTGTGGCCCCTTGTCTCAGCAGAGATCTGGGGCAGTGAGAGGGTGACACAACCAGTCCCTGCTGCCATGCATTCCTCAGGGAGAGGGTCGCCAGGGGCGTGTGTGGCCCCTTGTCTCAGCAGAGATCTGGGGCAGTGAGAGGGTGACACAACCAGTCCCTGCTGCCATGCATTCCTCAGGGAGAGGGTCGCCAGGGGCGTGTGTGGCCCCTTGTCTCAGCAGAGATCTGGGGCAGTGAGAGGGTGACACAACCAGTCCCTGCTGCCATGCATTCCTCAGGGAGAGGGTCGCCAGGGGCGTGTGTGGCCCCTTGTCTCAGCAGAGATCTGGGGCAGTGAGAGGGTGACACAACCAGTCCCTGCTGCCATGCATTCCTCAGGGAGAGGGTCGCCAGGGGCGTGTGTGGCCCCTTGTCTCAGCAGAGATCTGGGGCAGTGAGAGGGTGACACAACCAGTCCCTGCTGCCATGCATTCCTCAGGGAGAGGGTCGCCAGGGGCGTGTGTGGCCCCTTGTCTCAGCAGAGATCTGGGGCAGTGAGAGGGTGACACAACCAGTCCCTGCTGCCATGCATTCCTCAGGGAGAGGGTCGCCAGGGGCGTGTGTGGCCCCTTGTCTCAGCAGAGATCTGGGGCAGTGAGAGGGTGACACAACCAGTCCCTGCTGCCATGCATTCCTCAGGGAGAGGGTCGCCAGGGGCGTGTGTGGCCCCTTGTCTCAGCAGAGATCTGGGGCAGTGAGAGGGTGACACAACCAGTCCCTGCTGCCATGCATTCCTCAGGGAGAGGGTCGCCAGGGGCGTGTGTGGCCCCTTGTCTCAGCAGAGATCTGGGGCAGTGAGAGGGTGACACAACCAGTCCCTGCTGCCATGCATTCCTCAGGGAGAGGGTCGCCAGGGGCGTGTGTGGCCCCTTGTCTCAGCAGAGATCTGGGGCAGTGAGAGGGTGACACAACCAGTCCCTGCTGCCATGCATTCCTCAGGGAGAGGGTCGCCAGGGGCGTGTGTGGCCCCTTGTCTCAGCAGAGATCTGGGGCAGTGAGAGGGTGACACAACCAGTCCCTGCTGCCATGCATTCCTCAGGGAGAGGGTCGCCAGGGGCGTGTGTGGCCCCTTGTCTCAGCAGAGATCTGGGGCAGTGAGAGGGTGACACAACCAGTCCCTGCTGCCATGCATTCCTCAGGGAGAGGGTCGCCAGGGGCGTGTGTGGCCCCTTGTCTCAGCAGAGATCTGGGGCAGTGAGAGGGTGACACAACCAGTCCCTGCTGCCATGCATTCCTCAGGGAGAGGGTCGCCAGGGGCGTGTGTGGCCCCTTGTCTCAGCAGAGATCTGGGGCAGTGAGAGGGTGACACAACCAGTCCCTGCTGCCATGCATTCCTCAGGGAGAGGGTCGCCAGGGGCGTGTGTGGCCCCTTGTCTCAGCAGAGATCTGGGGCAGTGAGAGGGTGACACAACCAGTCCCTGCTGCCATGCATTCCTCAGGGAGAGGGTCGCCAGGGGCGTGTGTGGCCCCTTGTCTCAGCAGAGATCTGGGGCAGTGAGAGGGTGACACAACCAGTCCCTGCTGCCATGCATTCCTCAGGGAGAGGGTCGCCAGGGGCGTGTGTGGCCCCTTGTCTCAGCAGAGATCTGGGGCAGTGAGAGGGTGACACAACCAGTCCCTGCTGCCATGCATTCCTCAGGGAGAGGGTCGCCAGGGGCGTGTGTGGCCCCTTGTCTCAGCAGAGATCTGGGGCAGTGAGAGGGTGACACAACCAGTCCCTGCTGCCATGCATTCCTCAGGGAGAGGGTCGCCAGGGGCGTGTGTGGCCCCTTGTCTCAGCAGAGATCTGGGGCAGTGAGAGGGTGACACAACCAGTCCCTGCTGCCATGCATTCCTCAGGGAGAGGGTCGCCAGGGGCGTGTGTGGCCCCTTGTCTCAGCAGAGATCTGGGGCAGTGAGAGGGTGACACAACCAGTCCCTGCTGCCATGCATTCCTCAGGGAGAGGGTCGCCAGGGGCGTGTGTGGCCCCTTGTCTCAGCAGAGATCTGGGGCAGTGAGAGGGTGACACAACCAGTCCCTGCTGCCATGCATTCCTCAGGGAGAGGGTCGCCAGGNTAACTAAATCTAAGGTTTATTAATAAAAGAAAAGTTATATATAATTAAGAGAGATCAATATACATACAAATGTGTGTAAAGTCCTTAGGTCAGTTTCATAGCAGAGATGGTAAAGCTGCTGATCTGTAAAAGTCTTTCTGGAATGAATTTAAAACACTAAAGTCCAATAGGCAGTTCAGATGTAGATTTTGCTCAGATTCTTCCATGAGAATTCCCGGGTAAATCCAGAGTTAATCTGGAGACCTCAGTCTTGTGGCTTAGACCTTCCCTGTTTAAAGTTTAAGCAGACCTGAGATAAAAAGGATCAGGCCCAGGATTTTCATAATAGCTGAAGCAAGCTGGGTGCTGACATATAATTTCACTAGGAGGGTTTTGATGAAAATGAGCCAACGGTTTGATGTCTATTCAATGGGTCCTTTCTCACACAATACATTTAAGCAATAGTAATTCAAATTACTAAAACAGTTCACTATATCAGATAATTAAGCTGAAGACAATGTAAATAATATTAGTTCCTACAGTATCTTACCTCTTGGAGTAATAGAATACAATAATGAATCATTAAAAGACAGCTACAGGATTTTAGCATCTACAAGCTAATTAGATCACATTGTTAAACTTCTAATAAGATATAGGTAAACACAGACAAAATATACTTAGCATCTACTCTTGATTCTCTAACAATACAGGCAAACATGTCAAAGATTTGAGTCTACTTAACATGGCTTTGGTAACCGTTCCTTGTAGATATTTCTGTCTACCATTTCAGTGTCTCCTGTTAAGCTGTTATGGATCCCACACCAGTTAACCGGTGTGTCAATGTCACAGATATATTGGGCAGATGAAGCTATCTTTCTTGGAGGTTCCTGCTTGATGGTTTTAACTGTGAACTTTTGAACTAATCGCTTGTGGTGATGGTTTTGTTTTATCATTTCAGACAGGTGAATCCTCTTAAGATACAGTCAAAATACTCAGTGGTAAAATAAATGCTCTTTCATGGTGCAAAACAAAACTAAAACATGATATGGACGATGTGAGAGCAGAGGATTAGAAGGTATTTATCGAATTTTATCTAATTTTCTTCATCTAGGAAATATCTCTGCCTGCTTTTTCTCATCTTTGGCACAGGGCTACACCTCCTAGTGGAAACAGGAAGTACCTGGAGCACATTTTTTCACTATTTTGACCTGCAGAGTCTGACTCTGGGCTACAGGCCTGATCCAAAGCCCACTGAAACCAATGGCATAGTCTTTCCATTGAGTTCAGTGAGTTTTGGATCAAGCCCTAAAATTCTTATAGCCAATGAAAATGTTCAGTTCTAAAGGTAAGAAGCTGCCGGGTGCTGAGCATCCTAAATTTCTACTGAAGTGAATGAGAATGAGGCTCTTTACATCCTGCAGGATCTGATTCAAAGGTAGTCAGCAGGTGGAAAGTGGCACCATGCAATTAATGATTCTTTGCTCTTTTTTATGACATAATAGTCACAGCTCCAAAGCATGGAGTTTCAAATATTTTATTGTTATAGTCAGGAGGATTTTAGTCTTGATAAAGAGGAGGTGACTTCTTACAAGAGCATGGAAATATTGATCTTTTATTTACTGTCTTTTTATCACACCTAGGGGATTTGCAGTTTTCTGCTGTTCAAACAGTGGCACTAAAAATAAGATAGTGTTCTGTTAGGTTTCTGAGAAGCAGGGAAAGGAAGTTGTAATTGTAATGGTGGGAAATAAATATGAGACCACATGAGTTTTCCCATGTTGAATGAGAAAATAAACATGAAGCCAACCACACAAATCTTTTTCCCCCATAAGAAGGCAAAATGTGTTTCTAACTAACGGTATTTGGTAATGGCTCTATGTACCAAAATGAGATTGTATTTGTTTTGCTTGTTTGTGAACAAATTAAAACCCCTACAAAACAGACATATCCAATAAAATAAGTGCTCCTCTGATTTGTTAATGAAGTGAGAAAAACAACATGTAGACTCCTGATCCTGTCACAGTCAGTAACATCTGAAACAGGACAGCAGCTTCGCTAAGGAAACAACAGTTTTTGTATTCATATAGCTGTATGGGTCAATGTGTTTTCTTACACTTTATATCACAGCTGTGGAGGCTGGGTTTTGTCAATTATTTTGCCAGGTTTATAAATATTCTGTTTTCATTTAGAGTGTTCATATATGGAGGAAAATTTTGTAATAGCACCTTTTCTCTCTTTTTAAAATATAACAATTCAACTGTACATTTTCAGCAAAGATGTCTTTATAAGGTACTTGCTAGTTGTCATAGCATCAAATATGATCTTCTCAAGCAGAATATCCCTCCTGGGGTACAGGCTGCAATGATCATAAATAACATATAATTAGGTTAGAATAAATGATACAAAAATCAGTGCATAAAAGTGAAAATGTTTTACATTTTAATGTATGTTTTCTCCACCTGCAATGCCAAAATAGCTAAAGCAACAAAGAGTCCTGTAGCACATTATAGACTAACAGACATATTGGAGCATGAGCTTTCGTGGGTAAATACCCACTTCATCGGATACTCCAGTATGTCTGTTAGTCTATAAGGTGCCACAGGAATCTTTGCTGTTTTACAGATCCAGACTAACACGGCTACCCCTCTGATGCTAAAATGTCTCTAATCAATTTTTAAAGGTCTTTTAGCACTTTGCCCTCCATCTCTTTTTCAATGCAAAAACAAAAGCTCAACACATGTTTTCAGGAATATGAACTATATTTTAATATCTTGACATCATAGAGAAACCTCTTGAAATGTTTGTATATAATTCCTTTGTAGGGTATTGATCCACATTCAGTGACTCAGAAAAATACTAACTGCAGCATCTCATTAAATAAAAAACATGATTTAAGCTTCCCTAAGGAAAAATCCTTTGAGATAACATGGAAGGCGCTTGCTCAATGTTAAGATCTTAAAAACGTGAAACATTAGGAAAATGAAGAACTTTACTCTTAAAAAGAGACCATTTACCAGAGTATATCAAAGTGTTTTAACAATACGAAGTAAGACTCACAACACGTCAATGCACGAGAAAGTTTGTCCAGGTCATTTTGAATTTTAATCCTATCCTTCAAAGCACTTGCAACCCCTCCCAGCTTAGTAATGCTTGCAAACATTATAAGTGTACTGTCTATGCCAGAGGTTCTCAAACTAGGGGTCGGGACCCCTTAGGGGGTCGCAAGGTTATTACATAGGGGTCACAAGCTGTCAGCCTCCATCCCAAATCCCGCTTTGCCTCCAGCATTTATAATGATGTTGTAAATTAAAAACACATTTTTATATATTAAGGGGGGGTCGGACTCAGAGGCTTGCTATATGAAAGGAGTCACCAGGACAAAAGTTTGAGAACCATTGGTTTATGCCATTATCTAGGTATTATTTCATTCAGGAGATCTGACAATAATAATAATAATTAATAATAATAATTATTATTATTGATATTACAGCAGAACCTAAGGGCTCACTGCACAAGCTGTGCTAGGCACTGCACAAATACACAGTAAGAGACAGTCCTTGTCTCAGTATTGCCAGTCCCAGATGTTGGAATGTTACAAGTCAATGGCCACACAAATCATAAAATTTAAATACAAATAAATAGTAATAATAATATAATAAAAGAAATTCAATTTTATTTGCCTTACATTTTCAAGTTTTTTTTCCTGCAACTGTGATAAGCTAGAAATTTGCTCTTATTCTTGTCTATTTTCTAGATTCCAGATGCCAGGGTTTGTGAAAAAAAGGTAATATAGCAAATCTTGAGATAAAACCACAAGAATTAGTAACGCTGCTGTCTCAAAGAGCCTACAATCTCAACAGACAAGATCGACAAAGTTTGGTGAAAGGATTATTATCTTTGTTTTATAGTTTTACTCTTCCTGGATGAAAAATGGAAATCCCTTCAGCAAAAAGTCACAATTTTGTGGGGGGAGAGAAAGGTCTTCAACTTGGATGAAAAGTGGTTTTTTGTGGGTTTTTTTTTTTTTGGTGGGAAGAGATTTCCAGGAGAATTCCCTTTTGGAAGAACCAAAATGGTATTTTTTAGTTTGCCAGCTGCCTGTGGGGCAAAAGGGCTGCCCAGAGCCCTGCTCCATGTCACAAAAAATTTTCTGGTTCCTATCAAAAGTGTTGCCAGACTTGACATGTTTCTACGAAAACGATTCCATTGGAAAATTTCTGACCAACTTTTGTTCTCAACAAGGCGCAGAACTAAAGGGGTTAGAAAAATTAAAGCTGGGATTTTATTTACTATTGATTTATAATGGAAATTTTGAAAACCTCACTGTGAGAGAGGGACAGTCTTGTGTACTGAGTTCCTGGCTTCAATTCCCAGCTCTGCTATGGACTTGCTGCGGGCAAGACATTTAGACTGAGGTTTTCAAAGATGCATAGGGGAATTAGGCACCCAAATTCCAATGAATTTCAGATCATCCCTCCTCTCTTAATTCCTAACTTCTTCTGGTGATTTGAGCTCTTGGATGAAAAGTATGTATAAATGCTAAATGTTTATTTTATTTAATAGTATATTATTTAGAACACATCTGTATTTAAGAGGATGCTATCTTCAAACCCATTCTTTCAATATCTACGTCTTGGATTTTAGCACATTTATTTTTAGATTAACCCCTCTAGCGGCACATGAATATCAAATGCTCCTGCCACATAGTAACAGAAGCAATTGCAGTTCAAATAATCTCATGCTATTGAATAACATTTTTCTATTTACTTTAATATCTTAGATCTATAATTCAGTCCCACTATTGGCCACTAGCATGTAAACCCTGAGGTCTAAATGTATTAAAGATTCATTTTACTAGGAGAATAATTTATGCTAAGATTTTCAAAGGGTCTTAAGCTCTTTTAGCCTGAATATTTATGCTATATGTAAGGTGAACTTCAAATCAAATTAGGTTTTTGTAATTTCCATTACAGTAAATAATTACTAACCAGTCACTACATGCTCCAAGCAGAAACAGGCAGTTATGGGCTCAATCCTACAAGGACTGAGCACTGCTGTAAGGTACAGAGTACCCTTATCAGCAGCACCTTGCAGGATCAAGATCTATAAATAAGGTGACCATATTTTCAAAGTTAAAGCAAGGGACACTTTAGTAGCAATATTTTTTTGGGACACAAAATATTCAAGTACTCTGCATTCTGGCTACTCTGTTTGGGATGAAAAAGCTCTATCTGGATCAGTTCAAAGAGAAGCTGAGCTTTCCCTGTTCCTTCATTCTTTCATTGCCTTTTGTGCAGCGCCTAGTGCAATGAGGCCCTAATCTTGGTGCACTGAATAATAAATAGCTTGCTTAACGTCAAGCATATGAGTGGCCCTACAGAAGCCAATGGGGCTATTCATGTGCGTAGAGTTAAGCATGAACATAAATGTTTGTGGGATAACCTTAAGGTGAGAAATTCTTGGCAGGATGAAATAAAATGAAAATAAATGAGAATAGGGTGGTTAAGCAGAGTGTCAATTGAGGTTAAAAATAAACTTCCATGGAGAAATAAAAATCAGAATTTAACTGTCAATCACAGGTGCTAGAACTAGGAGTGTCGGGGGTGGAGGAGGGGGCTGCTGACTTGAAGTTGTTTCCATCATATACAGGGTTTACAGTTTGGTTCAATGGCTCTCAGCACCCCCACTCTACAAACTGTTCCAGCACCCCTGCTGTCAATAACGGTAGAAATAGTTTTACCAAATCATTTAGCTGTATCACTATTAGTATCTTTCTGTAGTTCTTGAAGAACTGCATATAGTATAAAATCCAAGATCAAAACTATCAGCTCTAAAGAACTTTACTGCACTGTACAACCATTAGATTGATCCTTTTCCCTCTCTTAAACCGCTCCTGTTTAGATAGGGTTCTTGGAAATGAAGTCTGTGTAGAGTTGGTAACATGGCTTTTAGTTTCCTTTCACATTCAGTTACTGATTAGTGATAGGATATTCAGTTCAATGGTAGGTTTTCAGTTTTGTTATTTGTAACTGAGCCATTACATTCAAAAGGTAAAATCAAAGTGGACTCTGAAGCGTACAGCACATGTGGAAGGACATTCTGTCTATTGCTCACTTTGCTGTACTCTATGGTCTGACAATGAGTGTGGTCTGACAAGAATCATCATTCATTTGGGGGAACTGCTTTTTTGCAATTTTGAGAAGATAAGTTTCCTTTACAGCCAGAATCTTGATCCTGTGTATTTTGTTATCTTCCCAGGATAAAATCCCTTGATAAGCTTTTATCAGCAGAAATGTCAGTTGAAAGTCTGGTCCAATATACTGCAGACTGTGACAGATGAGGTCATGAAGTGTAGCACAGCCTCTAACACGGCACATGCATGCACAAACCTTACCATGAGTGTCAGAGGTGAGTATGAACACTGTGTTGAGAAATATGAAGCAGATTTGCTTGTGGAATAGGGCACTGAGGCTGAAAGGAGGGAGAGTGAAGGAGAGCGTCAGGAAATGATGTGAATTGAGTCTGAATTGTGGAACTCTCACTTGGAAGTCTGTGAGACAATTTTAATGAGTAAGTGATCACCAAAGCAAAGACAAGTTACACCATAGGGTGCTAAGTGTGAAATCCACCCCTGGAGAGAACCAGTATTCTGCCCATGTTGCACTTACACCCTGTTTTGAGGGCTCAGGTGGAACTCCAGTGGCGTTAGTGTGATCCACTGGTCAGCATGTATTACATGTACTCTTCTATGGCCAATCCTTGGAGAATGGGAGTCTGTTGTAATCTCTATTTGTATGGTGGCTGTCATCTTGGCCAACACAAAGGATTGAACTGGACACCTGCAGAACTAAAAGCATGAGTCTAGTGTGTAGTTTGAGCTAAAGAGCCAGGCTCTAACTCTTTATCTGGTGTCCCATGGACCTATATCTTCTGTGGATCATGCATGTGGTCCAGTTGCTTATGTTGACTCTCTATAGAGGAACTGATATCGCGTTTAGTGAATGAAGAGTTCAGATGCACAAGCCAGAAGACAAGACGGGAAGGTAAATTGTTACATTAATTGACTCAAAATCTCCTTTCATTTGTAACAGTGTTACCCCATCAAAGCCGGTGGTGTTGCCTCAGTGTGAGTGAGATAATTTGATCCAGCATTTACTATAATATTTTGGGGTTTTGTGCATTGCAACAAGCAGATAAAGAGGTGATTTTCTAAAGAAAAATAACTTAAACACATTATCTTGATCATGAGTTTTCATAGGTTTCTAGTAAAATGTTTTCTGAATGTTTTGCTTTTGTTACACTGTAAACTGCATATTAGGGATCACTTTTCCCACCACAGAAATGCAGCCACCTCAGAGATGAAACATTGCAATGTGATTAAATGGACAAAGCAAGTGAGGTAATATATTGAATTGGACCAGCTTCCGATGTTAGTCCAATAAAATATTACCTCACCCACCTTGTATCTCCATATAACCTGCTGGCATTTTATATGAAAAAGGAAGTTGAACCCATACTCCTGCCATTACTGACCCTTTTATTTTTTTTCTGCAGCTCTTTAGAAAACCACCTCAGTAGATAGAGAGTATTGATTTCCCTCTTCTCTTTCAACAAGGAGCCTGATATAACAGGCACATTTAGGGTCTGATTCGAAGAGGTGCTGAGCACCCACAGCTTCTACTGAAATCAAAAGTGCTGTTAATCAAAATATGAGCCACAGTGCTGACAGCTATGGTCACATCCTTTTAATGAAGGATGTTGGAGATATGCTATGGATATGAATTTCTTTGGAGACACCAGTATATTGGTGTTTTATCATGCTGCCCCAGAGCTTTAAAATTCCTTATGATCTTCATTTCCTGCATTGCAAGGGCAATTCCATTGAATAACAATGATTACTTGTACAAAAGACACTCTGCCTGCAGACAGGTGAGATCTAAGGCTACACTACCATAGCCTCTGGGTCTCCATTGAGTAACAGGTTCATGGGCAACATAGGAATATGGCTAGAGGAGGAAGGACCAAGAAGCCATAATTTTAGGAAGTCTGAACTTTGAGTTTTTGAAATATCAAGTACATTAAAATTTTAATGTAATGTTAAATTCAGAAGGATGTAGGGAGTGTAAAAGTCGATAAGTGGCCAAATAATACTTAGGCACCATAATAAGGTGTCTTAAATAAAATAACCGGAAATTGGTGTAATTTACTTTCCATTGTACACCTAATTTCCTCCCCCTCCCCCCTTCCCTGGCCCTCAACCATATTACTTCACTGAAGCCCAAATTGTGAGCCTAAAATTTTTCATGCACTGAGGATAGAATTTTTTGGGAAAGCTAGTGGTAGCAGGTATTTGTTCCAAGCTCTCCCTTCCCTGCTGATATCAGGTTGGTTCTCTGTGTGTTTTGTTCAGCAGAAATGGAGTAAATGGGAAACCAAAGAAACCTGGACAACCTTGGAACAACTGAAGATCTGCGATATGCTAAACAGACTGCCCTATTTGAATGAATTAATAATATCAGCTTATATCTTTAGGTAGTGCACCATGTATATGATGTAACTCCCATTGACTTTCATTGAGAATTATGGTGACATATAGGGAGGGAAGATGATTTCCTGTGGTGTGTAAATACTACAAGTGTCCTGTGGTCCCTAGAGGGAAAATCACTGAGGGATAAGGTCAAATGTAGAGTGTAATTTTCTAAAACAACCATATTGAAAGCTATGTTTATATCAAGTTAGAAATCCCTTCTGGAATAACAGACTGCCAAGGTAAAACCTGAGTTTGTCTAATAAAGAATCGGAGCAGAGACCTGAAGCTTAACCTTCTACATCGGAGGCAAGTGCTCTAACTGTTGAGCCAATGTCATTGTGGGGTCTGGTGGTTACAATCTCTCTGGAGTTGTTCCATTTTGTATAGCTACAATGGCAAGGTAATAATAGGTAGGATGGATTCTGAAAATGAAACTAAATCAATTGGAAAAGAGATTAAGTGACATCATATAAAATTACTTTGTTTTGGATGTCATCAGAGTAAGATTCCAGGCTGTTTATAATGAGTACAATAAGGATTCATTCAACAATTTCTGTTCTGTACCATGACCTTCCAAAGTTCTAGTCACCCTATCATCCAAGTGAAAGAATTTATTTTGGAAAGTGAATAAAATATTGTTATTATCATTATCATAGTAAGGATAAGCAAGCTGGTTTTACATCTAGGGTGGTAAATTTTCCTGGCAGCTTTGTAAGGTTACCCTGCCATTTTGGAATATGTTTCCTTGGCCAGATTTTGATTAAACTGTTTCTAAGTGCATAAAAAATCACCCCAGCAAATGGGGAAAAATACAGATTCAAATTTAAGTCAAATCATCACAAGATCTGATAATTAAATGAACATATCATGGGTGGATTAGCTTTGGCTGTAATGTTAGCATTTAGGTTATCACTTATAAGCACATTCATCAGAAATTTATTCACTTCAAAGGAGTTAATATAACCTACTGAGCTCCATTCACTATAGTTTATTTATGTTGCTTTCTGGAGCTGAAGGCCACTTTTCATCTTCTCCTTATTTGTGGTTTAAATTAATAGGTCAGACAGTCCAAGTTTAAAAAATCTATAGTCCTGGTTGCTGCAGCCTATTGGTCATCTTACTCTGAACTTGTATTTTGGAATGATTCGTTCCCTAGAGATATAATGATAATTTTTCAGCTACAGCCACTATTCATTCGTTTTCTCTGAAGACACCTTAATTTAATTTCAGCTTATCAAGTACACATCTAAGATCCCTTTTTAAAGAGGCATGCATCAATGAAATTCTGCTGCTGGCTTTTCACTTACTAATTGCAAGCAGGGAACTAGTTCTCCTTTTTCAAACAAAGCCATAATTTTTAAATTTTCTCTGAGTTTAGCAGTGGTTATAGAACCATATAGAGGGTACATTGTGATCATGATAATGTGAAGCTTTCAGCTTAGCTTGAAATAGCATCTGTCCACTATAATGGCTTTGAAATCTTGATCTAGAGCTGTTTTTAATTACTATATGATGTACTTGGCAAAGGCCTGGTCTATGCTACGTGTTTAGGTCGAATTTAGCAGTGCTAAATCGAATTAACCCTGCACCCATCCACACAACGAAGCCATTGGCACTGAGCTGTTTGTGTTTGGCTAGCAGGGATCTTCCCTGATACCAGCCTCACGGTGGGGGGAAGGGTCAAGTAATCATCCCAGAGAATTGAATTGGGGGGGCGTTGCTTGGTTTCTGCTGCTGCACGGTAACACAAAAACCGTAGTGCTCAATGGGCTTTGCTTGGTATGGGAAAGGAGGGCGCTGCTTTTATGAAGGTTGCTGAAGCTGAAAGACAATGGCTTACCATGGCTGCATGCAAGCTGAATTCTGTTGCCCTGCCCTGCGTCTGTGATCTCTAACACCAAAGCCACAGGCACTCAATATTAAGATGCAAAATGCGACCTTGGATCGAAATCACATGTGCTATGTAATGTGAATATTGCTGTTCACAATGAAAGATTACACACATTGTTCTGTAAAATGTATCTTTTAAAATACTTCTTTCCCTTTTTTTTCCCTCCTGCAGCTGCAAATTTTTCAAACCTCCCTTCTCCGTCCCAAAGGCTATCTCAAATAAGGCAGTGAAAAAACCACACGTGAGATTAAATGTTCTCTGAAATCATGCAATCGACCCACAGTGAAACAGCTCATTTGAATGAGTGAAAGGACACAGTATCACAATACAGGAAAGCATCCAACGAACGTGAGGACAGGAGGGATGAATGTGAGGACAGGAGGGATACTAGAGATGAGTGGTGGCAGCAGGAAGATCAGAGGAGGCAGGATGCAATGCTGCAGCTGCTGTGGGATCAAACGGACATGTTCCGGCATCTGGTGGAGCTTCAGGAGTGGCAGCAGGATCACAGAGTGCCGCTACAGCCCCTGTACAACTGCCCTCCCCCTTCCCACCCATGTTCCATAGCCTCCTCACCCAGATGCTCAAGAACATTGAGGGGAGGCTCCTTGCATCCTGCCACTCTACCTCAGTGGACAGCCCAAGTAAAAGGCTGTCATTCAACAAGTTTTGAAGAGAACTTTTCCTTCCTTCCCTCCTCCCACACCCCACCCAGGCTACCTTGTCAGTTCTCTCCCTATTTTTATAATCAATTAATAAAGAATACATGGTTTTTAAATGATAGTGACTTTATTTCCTTTGAAAGCAAGCTGTGATCGAAATGGGGACGGTGGGTGGCTTACAGGGAATGAGTCAATCAAGGGGGCAGGTTTTCATCAAAGAGAAACAAACAGAACTCTCACACTGTAGCCTGGCCAATCATGAAACTGGTTTTCAAAACTTCTCTGATGCGCAGCGCTTCCTGGCGTGTTCTTCTAACTGCCCTGGTGTCTGGCTGCACGTAATCAGCATCCAGACGATTTGCCTTTACCTCCCACCCCGCCATAAATGTCTCCCGCTTATTCTCACAGAGATTGTGGAGCACACAGCAGGCAGCAATAACAATGAGAATATTGGTTTGGCTGAGGCCTGAGCGAGTCAGTAAGGTGCGCCTATAGTTGAACAGCTCCTGACCACTGTCCAGGCTGCCCTGTGTATGGCTTCATGAGCCATGACATTAAGGGGTAGGCTGGGTCCCCAAAGATAACTATAGGCATTTCAACATCCCCAACTGTTGTTTTCTGGTCTGGGAAATAAATCCCTTCCTGCAGCCATTTAAACAGAGTAGTGTTCCTGAAGATGCGAGTGTCATGAACCCTTCCTGGCCATCCCACGTGGATGTTGGTGAAACGTCCCTTGTGATCCACCAGTGCTTGCAGCACCGCTGAAAAGTACCCCTTGCGGTTTATGTACTGGGTGGCCTGGTGCTCTGGTGCCAAGATAGGGATATGTGTTCCATCTATCGTCCCACCACAGTTAGGGAATCCCATTGCAGCAAAGCCATCCAATATGACCTGCACGTGCCCTAGAGTCACTACCTTTGGTAGGAGCAGCTCAGTGATTGCTTTAGCTACTTGCATCACAGCAGCCCCCACAGTAGATTTACCCACTCCAAATTGATTCCTGACTGACCGGTAGCAGTCTGGCGTTGCAAGCTTCCACAGGGCTATTACCACTCACTTCTCAACTGTGAGGGCTGCTCTTATTTTCATGTCTTTGCGCTTCAGGGCAAGGGAAAGCAAGTCACAAAGTTCCAAGAAAGTGCTCTTATGCATGCGAAAGTTTCGCAGCCACTGGGAATCATCCCACACCTGCAACACTATGCGGTTCCACCAGTCTGTGCTTGTTTCCCGGGCCCAGAATCGGCGTTCCATAGCATGAACCTGCCCCATTAACACCATGATCTCCAAAGCACCGGGGCCCCTAGTTTGACAGAATTCTGTGTCTATGTCCTCATCACTCTCGTCACCATGTTGCCGCCTCCTCATTGCCTGGTTTTGCAGTTTCTGGTTCAGCATAAACTGCACGATCATGCATGAGGTATTTACAATGTTCATGGCTGCTGCATTGAGCTAAGCGGGCTCCATGCTTGCCGTGGTATGGCATCCACACAGGTAACCCAGGAAAAAAGGCACAAAACAGTTGTCTGCCATTGCTTTCATAGATGGGGCCTGATGACATGGACCCAGAACCACCAGAAACAATGTTTTTTGCCCCATCATGCATTGGGATCTCAACCCAGAATTCCAATGGATGGGGGAGACTGCGGGAACTATGGGATAGCTATGGGATAGCTACCCACAGTGCAACGCTCCGGAAGTAGATGCTAGCCTCACTACTATGGACGCACACTGCCAAACTAATGTGCTTAGTGTGTTGCATGCACTTGACTTTATACAATCTGTTTCCAAAAATTGATTCTGTAAAATCAGAATAATCCCATAATATAGACATACCCAAAGGTTATTATTTAGCATCGAGAAAGAGATCAGGCTATAATTCCTGCAGCTGATACAGAGAAGAGTCTAGAATTCATACTTGTGTTTGCCTACACCTTTAAACATTAGAGAAAATATCAGTCTTAGATATAGATACTATTTTTATGAAAAATATGGTAGTGTTTTACTGCTCTTTTTGTGTATAAATAGAAGACTTGTTGGCTCTGAGTATTTGGGATTAAAAAGAATTCACATGTATTCATTTATTTAATAAATTCCCACTTCCTAAAACACAAGGAAAGATCATTTTTTCCAAGTTTGTAATTATAGTCTGATTTATATTTTCTACTAAGTGGGTCAAATTCATTGTTGAATCAGCTCTTTCACCACCAGCAACAGCACAGAAGTAAGAGTGGCAGAGTATAGTATTGCTGACCTTACTTCTGTGCTGGTGCCAGGAGCAGCACAGAAGTAAGGGTGGCAGGATATGGAATTGCTGCCCTTACTTCCATGCTGGTTCTGGTGGTGGCGCCATTTGCACAGTTGGGTGATGGATAGCGGTGGCCATTTACTGGTCTCCCAGCTCTGAAGGCAGTGCCACCTCCAGCGGCAGTGCAGAAGTAAGGGTGGCAGGGTATAATATTGTTGCCCTTACTTCTCCACTGCCACAAGCAGCAGCACGGAGGTAAAAGTGGTAGGATATGGTATTGCTATCCTTACTTCTGCACCACCACAAGCAGCAGCATGGAGGTAAGAGCAGCAATACCATACAATGCCATCCTTACTTCCACACTGCTGTTGGCAGTGGCACTGCATTCAGTGCTGGGTGGTGGGATAGTGGTGGCCACTGGCTGGCCACTCAGCTCTGAAGGCAGCATCTCCTGCAGCAGTAGCACAGAAGTATGGGTAGCATGGTATGGCATTGCCACCCTTACTTCTGCGCTTCTGCTGGTGGCCGCATTGCCTTCAGAGCTGGGTGGCTGGAGAGCAGAAGCCAACGTCCAGGTATCCAGCTCTGAAGGCAATGTCACTACAATAAGCAGCAGAGTGTGGCACGGTATGGTATCGCCACCCTTACTTCTGCACTGCTGCTGGCAGTGGCACTGCCTTCAAAGCTGGGTGGCTAGAGAGTGGTGGCTGCTGGCTAGGGTGTTCATGTTGCTTGCTTCATAGGAGGACTACTTTTTTAATCCTGCTCCCATCACACCCCACAATACTCACTGCCATCAGTTCCCACGTTGTTTATTGAATTTTTATCCTGCTCTGGCTATTATGGCAGTGGATCCTGCGGGACCCTCAGGATCCCTGTCCCACTTCAGGGCTCTAGCCCCTACCATTTTTTCCATCATTTTCCTCCCCCTATTTTTCTGCCTCCTCCACTGGATTTGTGCCCTGACACTCCCATCCCCAACTCTCGGTTACGGTCTTTCCAACAGAATAGCCCAGTGCTTGGGAGGATATTGTACTGCCATGGCAACCTGGTAAAAGGTGATGGGGATGGTTTCTGGGTCATTTTCAATCCTCTTTGTGAGATTTATCAGAATGCTTGGAGTGGAAATAGTGTTTGAAGGTCTTGCTGCAGGATTTACATTTGACCCCTGAAGCTGTAAGAGGGTCAATATTTGTTGGACAAGGCATTATTCCTCTTCTTATTACTGCACTGCCAACTGCTGAAAGAGCTGCTGATGCTGTTGTAGTGTCTCTTGCTTTTGCTCCTGGGTGGCCATTTGTTGGAACAGCTGGGACTGTTTTTGCTGCAGTGGGGATGCCTGTTTTTGTTGGCTGTCCAACAACCACTTCAGTAATTTTACCATAGTTATCCTTTTTCAGGACTCACAGTAGGTCTGGGATGTTGCCTGCTTTCTCTGCCAAATTGTGATGGGGACTGGGCTTATGTGTGGTGCCACGGTACTTATATCACTGGTATCAACTCTCCCCTGTCTCTGGCCTCCCTCACTAGCAATCACTCCAATGCTGTGATAGTGCACCTTTTAATAGGTAGCACCTTTTAGTAGGCTCAGGGGCCACTTCACCTATTGAAGTTCACCCTCTTCTGGGTTAACAGAATCCAAAAAAGAGTGTATACAGTCCAACATTCCTACAAAAGAATGGGTCAACTCACCTCGCCTGTGAGTGGAACACCATCAACTTGAGCCTTAGAATGTCTCTATCCTCTCCTCCTCTCCAAGGGAAGGTAAAGAAGTTTATCTCCCCTCCACGAAAAGGGTGATTTGTAGGGGAGTCTGGGCTGTTCCTCTCCACTCAGCATATGGTTAAATGCCTCATCTGTGAGCCTCCAGAAGTTAGAGCTCAGGGTTCCCTAGTCTTAAGGAAGGGCTAATCCCTTCTCTCAGGCCTGGGGTAGCTGCTGCTAGCAGAACCTTTCCTGAATCCGGGACTCCTGCTGCATCCTCATTCAGAAGCTCCCAAGGTAAGTCCCTCATTCTCTGCTGTCTCTCTCCCTTTTAAACTCCTTGTAAACAGGGGGTTTTGAGGCCATTGGGCCTAGTATTTTTAGTACTTGATTTCCTGTCTCCTGCTTCTGTGGTTGAGGTGCCTCAGTCTTTAAGGCAGGGGGCAATAGGGAGACCCAGGGCCTCCCATTCCACCAGGTTCCTGCCCAAGGCCCTGTGTTAGTTAATCTTGGAGTAGGGGACCTCCAAAGGGAGAGTCTACATTTGTTCCCTGGGCTACTTCCTACAGTTGCCCCTTCACTTTGGGGCATAGCCCCTATAGTCCAAGTGTCTGTGGTGGCTTGTCTCTAGAAGTGCTCCCTCATGGACCCTGGGTGGCATCCTGCTGAGGTCCTAGGTTCCTCCAGGTAGGGCAGCTGTAAGTTTGGTTTGGTGGGGTTAGAACCTCCACAAGATCTCTGCACTTCTATCACCGGGGTTTCTCTAAGGCCGGGTGCTCCGAGGCCTCTTTCTGCACCTCCTTTGTCATGGAAGATGATGGGTTCCTGCTGGCTGCCTTGGCTGGCAGACTAGTGATCCTTTCCTCAGGTGGGAAGGTACCTAGCACTTGTCTCTTCATCAGTCAGCCCTGCCCTGAGTCAGATTCTCTCCCCTCCTGGCCTGGCAATCGTTGCAAGTATAACAAGGTAGGGCTAAGGCTCCCCTTAACTCCTTCTGTGCTGGTGGGTGGTTTCTCTGCTTCACCATACTCCTCCTCCAGTTGGAGCAGGTTCTACAGTTGCAGTGAGGTGGGATCACAGTGGCTCAGGACTGCTATCTAACCCCTCCTGGCCCAGTGTGGGGTTTATACACCCCATCATAGGTGTCCTAAGAGGCACAGCCCTTGCAGCACCTCAGGCTCCTGGCAAAAGGAATGGATGATGTGGAGCTGGTGCATTACCTTGGCTGTAACATCCTCTTCCTGCAAAAGAACAAGAACCTGCCAGTGATTTGGATGCCCCATGTCTGACATTATATGATTAAAAAATTACCACGTATATCATTGTTGCTACCACTGTTATACAGCTGCAACAAATCTTGTAGAAACTATGTCACATAAAGTTTCAATGGAAAAGTTATGATTTGCTGAATGATTATCATATATGTATGCATGTATCATCTTTGTATCTGAAGTTGTGAATATTAACTGTGTACCAGTATTTCAACGTGTTTGCTCCTGTGGTAACATCCACAAGGTAATTTACATCCAGTCTGGCCAGCACACTGTAAGCTGATTATTCAAGTTGATGGTTCATTGAAGGACATTTAGCTCCCACAATAGATATAGAAGAAGCTTGTCACCCTCAATGTGCCTTCCTGAGGATGTTTTAGCCAGAATATGAGTAATGACTCCTGTTATGACTCAATAAAGCATGGAAGGGCATGTGACTTGCTCATGTGACCCTGGATTCCATCTTGTACCTATACTTTTGTACAAACTAAGACAAAGCTTTCCCTCCAAATGGGAAAAAGTGTAAAAGGCCCTGGAAGCATCTCCATTTGGCCTCTTTCCTGCTCTGATCTCTGGACTATGGACTTACATTAAAGAGATCATTTCAGGCAATAGACTGAGGACCTTCCAATCTTTTGGAATTTACCAGAGACACTGGAAACCAGCAGTTCAGTCCATAACTGCTTCAAACCTGATAAAAGAACTCTGCAATTATTGTATGTGTTTGATTTCCTTAATCATTTTAAATCTCTTCTCTTATAAATAAACATTTAGATATTAGATACTAAAGGACTGGCAACAGCATGATTATTGGCTGTGTGGCTGATCTCTTGGAATAAGAAGAACCCTTTGTTTAATAACCACTCATCATTAAGTCTAGGTGGTGAAACAAGGGCTGGGATACCTAAGGAGACTGCATTTCTGACTGCTTGTTAACCAGTGTGGTGGGACTGAAGTTTACTTTTGTTACTGGCTGAAGAATAACCACCAATTTGGGATGGGTCTGCCCTATTTCTCAGCAGTTTGTCCTGAATCTGATATCCTCAGCTTGACCCTCTGAGGCATGGTGGCTCCTAGGAATCAGGCTGGATTAACAGCAACAGAAACCAGCAGCATTTCCACCTAGCACCTACCCGTGTCTCAGGGACAGATTTACTCTCCTGACTTCTGAGGCTGGAGCATCATCCCCTTAAAAGCCCAGACTCTCACCACTTAAGCAGGAAAAGAAGAACTTGACTCAAGCCTATCTCATTCCCTGCTCTGCCTCCCCAAGGGGAACACTCCTAACCAACAGCCCCTGCAGCAGCAGATCCTACAGTCTGTCAATTAGCCCGCCTACACCTAAAGTCAGGAAACTGGGGTTTGAGGTCACTTATGACAAATTCAGGCAGGGTGATGGTGAATCGGAGCAGGGCTGTGCTGCTCCTTATGGCCCTGGCTCAATCCTGGGACCCTCTGGATCTGATCCAGAAGTTGACATGCTTGGGGAAAGGAGGCAGGTTAGGGTCAAAGAGCAGGTACATGTGCTGTGCAAATGAGCCCCTCTCCAGCCCCAAGGAGCTGAGATTTTTGTGGTCAGGGTGGAATATCTGATTCAGAGATCATAGAGCTTTATAAGGGGATTGTTACACCCAGGACAATGCTTGTATCCTGCAGGTTACAATTTGTCATGGTCTCTCTAGATTGGGACAATGTTCAGTGTTGGAGTTGGTCCCATCCTCTCTGAACTCCTGATTCATGAACAGCTCATTAGGAAGACAGGAGACTCCTTGTCCCTCCCTGACTCTAAAGTCCTTGAGCTGCTCCCTCTGTACCACTCCACACACTCATTGTTAGTTCTGGGGATCAAGTAGGCTACACATGGAAACATCAGAGGCCAGGTCTACACTGCGACTTTAAATCGGTTTAATGGCCGATATACCGATTTAACGCTGTATCCGTTCACACGACGTCGTCATTAATATCGAGTTAAAACGGCTCCTTAAATCGATTTCGGACTCCTCCCAAACGAGAGAGATAGCGCTAAAATTCGATAGTGATAACTCGGATTAGGGTTCATGTGGACGGAAATCGACGTTATTGGCCTCGGGGCGGCATCCCAGAGTTGCAGCCACTGACCGCTCTGGACAGCAATCTGAACTCGGATGCAGCGGGCAGGTAAACAGGAAAAAGCCCGCGAACTTTTGAATTACATTTCCTGCTTGCCCAGCGTGGAGCTCTGATCAGCACGGCTGGCGATGCAGTTTGAAATCGAAAAAGAGCTCCAGCATAGACCGACGGGAGATACTAGGTCTGATCGCTGTATGGGGAGACAAATCTGTTGTATCCAGCTCCGTTACAGAACACGAAATGCCAAAGCGTTTGAATAAAAAACTCCAGGATACACAGCGCTGTGTGACAAGCGTAACGGGAAGCCAGAGACTCAAATGGACGCTCATCAGAAGGGAGGGAGGGGTACTGAGGACTCCAGCTATCCCACAGTCACAGCAGTCTCTGAAAATTATAATTGCATTTCTTGCTGAGTTCCCAATGTCTGTAGGTTCAAACACAGTGTCTGGCATGGTTCAGGGAACAGCTCCTCAGTTTATTTCCCCCCCACCACCATGTGTTTAAAAAAAAAAGGGAAGATTGCTGTGCTATGGCGTTTGCTCAATGCACTCCGCGAAAAGGCGCCAAAGGGTTTCTGCTGCCTTCACAAAGGAGGGGTGAGGCTGTACCCAGCACCACCCGGGCAGTGTTTTCTGCCCCATCAGGCACTGTGCTCTCAACACGAAGTGGGAACTTTATGGATAGCTGAGGAACAGCTACCCACAGTGCACCGCTCTGAAATCGATGGTAGCTTTGGACCATGGACGCAAACAATCGATTTTTCGGGATCCCACTGTGGACGCGCTAAACCGATTTTATTAGATCTGTTTTGTAATATCGGTTTAAGCTAATTCGAAATAATCGTGCAGTGTAGACGTACCCAGAGACTACTCAACATGCCACACTCAGTTTTCAATAGATTTGTAGATTTTAAGGCCAGAAGAGACCATTAGATCCTGTAATCTGAGCCCCTTTCACCCCCCTCCCCATATATCACAGGTCTCCTGTATAGCACAGTAGCTAGTTTTTGACACTCCAGACAGGCACCTAGTCTTCATTAGAAGAATTCAATGGAGCGAGAAACCATCACTTCCTTTGGTAGTTTGGAGGAAACTAATACAGTGAGGGGGAGGGAACTGACCCCAAGGCCAAACTTGTGAGTCTCTATCAAAATATATATGCATTTATTTATTTATTTATTTTATTTTATTGATCTAAATAGTTGTCCCAACACAACTTTTAGTGTGGATACGTATCTTTGGCTATGTCTATACTGCAGTTTTGTTGACAAAAGTTATGCCACTTTAATTAGAGTGCTTTAATTAAACTGCTGTTGCATGTCCACACTATTCTCCTTTTGTCAGCAGAGTGCATCCACATTAGCCACTCTTGCATTGTCACAGAGAGCAGTGAACTGTGGGTAGATATCCCACTCTGCAACTGGCTGCAAGGTGCTTTGGAAAGGGTTTGCAGTACTCCATGGGGCAGGTACAGCATCACATGATGCAGGTTTCTCAATCCCATAGTCCCATGGGCATCCTACTAGATTTCCAGCCACTTTTCAACAGAGTGTGTGTTGGAGGGTAGAGGGAGGAGACACAGACACAGTGTGTGTGTAAGGAGCGTGTATAAGAGATTGGAGGGGAGCATGTATGTGAGACCGACAGTGTGTGTGTTATGGGAGAGTGAGTGCATCGGCATGCTGTTAAGTTTAGACACCAGCTGGAAGCAACCAGTCCTGAGAAAGGGGGTGAGGGACGCCTCCACCTCCCTCCCTGGCTCTGCACAACACAGCAGTCTCTCACACAGGTCTGTATTCCTAGTGTGGGGGTACGTCTTCACTACCGGCCGTATCGGCAGGTAGCAATTGATTTCTTGGGGATCGATATATCGCGTCTCATCTAGACACGATACATCGATCCCCGAATGAGCTCCTGTCGACTCCGGAACTCCACCAATGCGAACGGCAGTAGCAGAGTCGACTGGTATAAGAGGGGTAGCCGTGTTAGTCTGGATCTGTAAAAGCAGCAGAGAATCCTGTGGCACCTTATAGACTAACAGAAGTTTTGGAGCGTGAGGTTTCGTGGGTGAATACCCACTTTGTCAGATGCAGGCAGTGGAAAACAGTAGAGTCGACAGGGGGAGCCACAGATGCCAATCCCGAGCCATGAGGATGGTAGGTAACTCGATCTAAGATACTTTGACTTCAGCTATGCTATTCACGAAGCTGAAGTTATGTATCTTAGATCGATTTCCCCCCCCCAGTGTAGACCAGCCCTGGGAGACAACAGCATTCCACGCTAATGATTTACTCTTTGTTTCCTGAGCAGAGCAGCATGCTGAGCTTCACCGAACCTTTGAAAGGGCTGGGAGTGCATGCCTGGAGGGCAGCCAAGTTAAAACAGTGAGCAGAACGGTCACGGTAGCATTGTGGGATACTAGGGGAGGCCAGTTCTGGCAATATAACAAACAGCAGCATCTACACTGACGCTTTGTTGTGTTAACTTTGCTGCAAAAGCTTTATGTCTCTTGTCAAGGTGGTTTTGTTCTGTCACCAACAGTGGCATTGCTGTGTGTACACCTCCACTGTTTTGTCACTAAAAGCTGCCTTTTGACATCAAAAGGTTGCAGAGTAGACCAGGTCTTTATAAAGCATGCCTTAGGCCTGGTCTACACTACGCTTTTAAATCGATTTAACGCTGTACCCGTCCACACTACAATGCCCTTTATATCGATATAAAGGGCTCTTTAAATTGATTTCTGTACTCCACCCCGACGAGAGGAGTAGCGCTAAATTCGATATTAACATATCGGATTTACAGTGTAGGTAAGGGGGGGGGGGGGGGGGGGGGGGGGGGGGGGACCGGAAATCGATCGTTAGTTGGCCTCCGGGACGGTACTCCCACAGTGTGCCAGCTGACCGGCGGCGGTTTGACAGGAATGCTGAACTAATGCAAGTTGGGCAGGTGAAACGAGGAAAAGCCCCCACGAACGTTGGAATTAGCATGCGCTGTTTGCCGCAGCGTGAGCTCTGATTCAGCCACGGGTGGCAATGCAGTCTGAGAATCCAAAAAGAGAGGTTCCAGGCATGGACCGTACGGGAGAGAGCTGGAGATGCTGGATCGCCTGTTATGGGGAGACGAAAGTCTGTGTGTAGTCAGAGCTTTTGTAACAGGAACACGAAATGCAAAAGTGTTTGAGAAAAATCTTCTAGATACAAAGTCGCTTTGCGTGACAAGCGTAAGGGGAAGCCAGAGACTCAAAGTGGACGCTCATGATGGAGGGGGAACTGAGGACTCCGGCTAGTCCCACAGTCCACAGCGAGTCTCTGAAAAGGTATTTTGCATTCTGGCTTGAGGCTCTCCAATGTCTGGTATGTTCAAACACAAAGAGGTCTGGTGTGGTTCAGGTGGAATGAGCTCCTCAGTTGCCTCCTCCCCAGCGACGTGGAAAGAAAAAGGGAAGAGAAATCCATTTTCTGTGACTTCTCAATGTCACCCTATATGTAGCTGGAAGCTGCGGTAGACGCGATGCTGCAGCAGTGATAGAGCAGTATTGCTCGCTCGGCGCCCCTTCCCGTGCCTGGTGGTAACAGTGCAGGATATGACGATATCTTGTCCGCGCCATCGAGCCCCGTGAGTGCTGCCTGCTGGCCTAGGTGAGGCTGGCTCCGGGGCCCGTGGTAAAAAATGGGATGACCCCAGTTACTCCCATAATGGTGACAGAATGGACATGGTAACCATCGTTTCATTCATAGCAACTGGGGCTTGAGCGTTCAGTCACCCCCTCGCCTTTCCTGTGATAAAGAATAAGATTCGTACTGCCCTTGGACTGTCAGATGAGCCCCGCCCGGAGGCTCCTCCGCCTCTGATTTTAATTCTCACTAACAAGTCCTGGTTTCTGTCTTATGTCCTGCATGTCGTTTATAAACTTCATGGACTACATAATGGGGGGGGACACTGCCACAGTAGCCCAGGAAGGTTGGGAGGAGGGAAGGCAATCGGGTGGGGGTTTTTGCAGGGGCACAAAGAACCCTTGAATACTGACATGGAGCACCTGTGGCTCTGATACCAACTGTGCCTCTATCACTAACTGCCCCTTTTCTAGAGCAGGACTGACTCTTAGTTTAGAAACCTATATAGGGAGGGATGGCAGTCTCCAATGTGACTCAACCAATTTTGCTTTTTTTTTGCGTGCGCCCCCGGCCAATTTTAAGCCAGGGGCACTCCATGATATGCACGCGTACAGTAAGAGAAGGAGAGATAACCCGTCATCCTCATGGTTGCCAGTTTTTTTATTGTCTGGTCAGTTATAGGACGGTACAGAACGACCAGTAACACCCTCTCTGCTATCATTAGCAGAAAGCAAGTGAATGCTGCTGTGTAGCGCTGGAGCTGGAGTCGTTCTCTCTCCGCGGCATCCAGTACACATACGTGCCGGGAAAAAAAAAAAGCTGAACGGGCTTCCATGGTTGCCGTGGCTGATGGCGTCTGCCAGGGCAATCAGGGAAAAACGGCGAAAGGATTGTCAGCTGATGTTTTCCCGAGGAAGGAATGACTGATGACATTTTACCCAAACCACCCGCGACAATAATGATTAACCCATTCCAAGGGGCGGGGACTGCGGGAACTATGGATAGCTACGGAAGAGCTACCCACAATGCAACGCTTCAGAAATCGACGTTAGCCTCGGACCATGGACGCACAACGCCGAATTACTGTGCCTAGTGTGGCTGCATGAAATCGAATTTATAATATCAGTTTTATAAAACCGATTTTAGCTAATTCGATATTATCCCATAGTGTAGACGTGGCCCCACAGTGATATAGCTTATTCCCCTCCCTGTATTGGAATTGCTATACTGGTATAAAGCACCTTTATACTGATATAACTGCATCAACACTAGGGAGATTTTACCACTTTAACTATAGTATTAGAGCTCAAGAGGTACAACTTGCTAGTGTAAACAATCCCTGCTCACCGGCACTTATGCATCTTTATATTAAATTAAACAAAAAAGTCAGGTTCTTGTTAAGAGGGAAAAGAGACTGGACCTTGACAAAAAATAATTGACTACTCCTGTCATAAGGTCTGTAGCAGCAGGCCGACCTGAAAGGAAAATGTATTTCTTCAAACAATGGAGAAAAATCATGACAATGCTGGTAGATATTCAGCATTACTCTGCCTGCTGTTCTTCATGACATCACAGTTGTTTTGATTCAGTGATTTTATCCTTTTGAGCCAAAAACCAAAACAAAAGTCAAAACTTCTAAAATGGCTGCTCCAATTCAGACCCAAGATGCAGGACTCTAAAATGTATCAATTTGTCATGATTACCACATTAGTTTAAGAGAAATCTTTGCCTCTTCAGTCGACTTGAAAATGTAGATGTATTTGAACTGGTGTTTCACTTTGACTGTCATTGCCTCCACTGATCTTGAATAAAGTTTTAACCTCACTAAATATCAACCAGGCCTCTAAATGGCCATCTAGTTTGACAAATGGAAAAAAAAATCTTAATTTGGTTCCTTTAAGGTAATTCATGGTTGAAAAATGAAACATCCTTGGGAAGTTTTCCCAATGATCAGTTTTGGCTACATTCTGCAAGGTGCAGAGTGCCCAATAGGCACTGTGGGCAGTCAACAGCTGGAATTAGGCTCTTGTGAGATGACTTTAATGGATGTTGCACCTCTGGTTATATCAATGGAGAACCATATTTATTTATCAAACTTTGAGTGATCAGGTCATTGTCCAGAAAAGTGATTGCATTAAATGTAATCACTGCACGGTTGAAAACAAAGAAACCAGGCAACAAACCCACAAATGAACTTTTCAGAATCATAGCTTTAATGGGTCATACAATTCATGCATTTTTAAATAAAGTTCCTAACTGGATGGCTGCAAGTTAGAAAGTGGACTGGTGCACTAAATGGCTAACTGCGGCAATTACAATATTTCTTTCTTTGCCAATCTAAAATTAATGAAAAACTTTTCTTGCTGTGACCTTGACAAATGGAAGTATAACCTTTTAAATCCTCAGAGAGTGCTGGAAGTATAACCTTTTAAATCCTCAGAGAGTGCTGAATTGTACCCTATGACAAATTGATGGAAAGGAATGCAATTGAACATTCCTAATTAGTAATCTGAAACTCTGTGACAGGGAAGAACGCTAAAAGGCATTGATTGGATTTTACTTATATTAGGCACCTTCCCCAAGGAACAGAATTTGAAGATTGTCTGAGATTAAAATACCCAACCTCACATGATTATCTATAGATACCACCAGAACACTGGTTGATTTTACATAATCCAACACATTTTTACCCAACATAAAGCCTGATATTGTAAGTAGCTAACCATTTCCCACTTCCATTGACATCAGTTGGAGTGGAGGGTGCTTGGCCTCTCTCAGAATCAGGCCATAGTTCAATTTGGGTATTTAAGGTTTTAGTTGTATTTTAACCATTCTAGTAAAATAACTTTAACATGGGCATAAATTAGAGTTACCTTTAGAGTATCAAAGACCTTAGTGTCAATAAGAATCACATCCTATGTGGCCATACCTAATACTGAGGTGTTTAGGAGTGTAATCGCTGTATGAATGGGCACAGGGATGTATGTGCATATGTTAAAACTGAGCAAACTAGAAGCAACTAGTTTATTTGACAAATGCTGCCTTTTTTGCTAATGGAAAAACCAATCCCCATAGACAACAAAGGGACTATACACTTAATCATATACTTGCATACTATCAGGTGACCAGGTCATGGACACTCTGGCCTAGTGCCTAGAGGTGAGAGTCTGTATGCCAGAGCCAAAGCAGAGCCAGAATCAGGAATCACAGTCTAAAGTCAGAACCAGAGGGACAGTCCAAATGCCAGAGCCAAAGGTCAGAACTGGAATTCCTGGTGTCAGGAAAGCTGGAGCAAGGCTGGGACAAGGCCAGGTGCAGGGCAGAGTCAAGGCTGAGCACAGGGCAGAAGCAAGGCCCGCACTGAGAAAGACAGAATCCACAAGTATGTGTGTCAAGCAAGAAGTGAGTTGCTGCTGCTGGGTTTAAAAAAGAGGCCTGCTAGCTTCTTCAGCCAATCAGGCAGAGCAGTCCCTCAGGTGAACTAGCTGATGTGGCCCAGCTGTGCTTGTTAGGCTCCCCAGAGACTGAGCAGGTGCAGCTGCAAGGCTTTATTCCTGACCTGTGCTTTGCTGGAGCATGGATTTGACACTTACTATGACTCTGGGTACACTATGTCTCTGCAGCACTATTTCTGTTCTTACTAACACCTTGTCTACACGGCAGAAGTAAATCGAAGTTATCTAAATCGAATTTATAAAACCGAATTTATAAATTCGAATTAGAGCGTCCACACCACGAATCTCAAATCGAAGTTGTGCGTCCATGGCCCATGTCTTACTTCGATTTCAGGAGCAGTGCACTGTGGGTAGCTGTGACACAGCTATCCCATAGTTCCCACTTCCTGGTTTTCAGCCCAGTGCCTGCTGGGACTAAAAACATTGTCCCGGGTGCTGCTGGGTACAGCCTCACCCCCCGCTTTGTGAAAGCAGCAGCCAACCATTCCGCGCCGTTTTTCCTGGGTGAAGAGAGCAAACGCCATAGCACAGCAAGCATGGACCCTGCTGAGACCATGGACCCTGCTGAGACCATGGACCCTGATGAGACCAGTAATGCAATCGTGCAAGTTTTAAACAGCTCGCGCACTCTCGTGCTGTCTATGCTGAGCCATGACCTGAAAATTCAGGAGGAGAGGGGGAGGAGGAGGTGGAGGAGGAGGGACAGGAGGAGGACTTGGAGTTTGAGGAGGCAGCTGCGCACCGACAGGAGCGATGTTAATGATGGTGATGATGACGACATAGAGAGTGATCTCTCCCTAACCGCAGGACCCAGCATTTTGGAGCTACTGCTGGTAATGGGTCAGCTTCTGCCCATTGAACGCCGATTTTGGGCACGGGAAACAAGCACAGACTGGTGGGACCGCATAGTTTTGCAGGTGTGGGACGATTCCCAGTGGCTGCATAACTTTCGCATGCGTAAGAGCACTTTCTTTGAACTTTGTGACTTGCTTTCCCCTGCCCTGAAACGCCATAATACTGACATGAGAGCAGCTCTCACTGTGGAGAAGCGAGTGGCAATAGCCCTCTGGAAGCTTGCAACTCCAGACAGCTACCGGTCAGTCGCGAATCAATTTGGAGTGGGAAAATCTACCGTGGGGGCTGCTGTGATGCAAGTAGCCAAAGCAATCGTTAGGCTGCTGCTACGAAAGTTTGTGACTCTGGGAAACGTGCAGGTCATAGTGGATGGCTTTGCTGCAATGGGATTCCCTAACTGTGGAGGGGCCATAGATGGAACCCATATCCCTATCTTGGCCCCAGAGCACCAGGGCGCCGAGTACGTGAACCGCAAGGGGTACTTTTCCATGGTGCTGCAAGCACTGGTGGATCACAAGGGACGTTTCACCAGCATCCACGTGGGATGGCCAGGAAGGGTTCATGACGCGCGCGTCTTCAGAAACAGTACTCTCTTTAAACGACTGCATCAAGGAAATTACTTCCCAGACCAGAAAATAACAGTGGGCGATGTTGAGATGCCTGTCGTTATCCTGGGTGACCCAGCCTACCCCTTGATGCCGTGGCTCATGAAGCCATACACAGGCAGCCTGGACAGTGCTCAGGAGCTGTTCAACTACAGGCTGAGCAAGTGCAGGATGGTGGTAGAGTGTGCATTTGGGCGTTTAAAGGGGCGCTTTCGATCATTACTCACTCGCTCAGACCTCAGCCCAAAGAATGTCCCCGTAGCTATTGCTGCTTGCTGTGTGCTCCACAATCTCTGTGAGAGTAAGGGGGATACCTTTATGGCGGGGTGGGAGGCTGAGGCTAATCGCCTGGCCGCTGACTACGAGCAGCCAGACACCAGGGCGATTAGAAGAGCACACCAGGAGGCGGTGCGCATCAGAGAAGCCCTGAAAATGTGTTTTGTCGCGGGCCAGGGTATGGTGTGATTGCAGTGCTTCTTTGCCCTTGATGAACACTCCCGCCTCTATTGACTCCCTGTAAGCAACCCACCGTCCCCCTTTACTTACAGCTTGCTGCAGGACTTTCAAAATCAACCCCCCACCCTTTCATTACATGTGGCTGAAGGAAAGAAAGCCAGTATGTTTTAAAAATCATTTAATCTTTATTAAAACTCATTTGTTATTGCTTTAAAAACATGCGTTCATTTTTAAAGGATCATTCCCTGTAATAAAAGCACCCTCCCCCCTTTGGATGTATGTCTGATTAGAAAGGAACTATATTCAGAGGCACAGATTTATCTAGGTATCCCTGAAAGCTGTGCTTTGGGAGGAGGATCACAGGTAAGGAAAAGCCCATGAAATACATTTCAGCTTCATTACAGCCTTTTGGTTGGGCTCTCCATGGGGGTGGAGTGTGCTGGTGCAGGAAGCCTTCCCCCACGCGTTCTAACACGTCTGCGTGAGGGAGATATGGAACCTGGGGAGCTTGGAGGGTGATTAAACATGGACTGCAGTGGCACTCTGTAACCCCGCTGCTGTTCCTGAACAATCAACATGCGTCTGAGGATATCAGTGTGATCACGCAGCAGCTCCAGCGTTCCATCACGCCAGCGCCTATCTTCCTCCCTGCACCTCTGATCTTCCTGCCTGTCTTCCTTGCGCCACCTCTCTTCTACCTGCCGGTCTTCCTCTCGCCACCTCTCATCTCGAGCGTCTCTCCTGTCCTCCCGGTCACTGGCATCTTTCTTGTATTTTGCTATCAGTTCCTTCAAATCACTATGATGAGCTGTGTTACTGTGGCTGACTTCCATGACTTCGGAAAACATTTCGTCTCTCGTTCTCTTTTTCCTCTGTCTCTTGGGTAGCCTGGCAGATGGGGTAGTGAGTAAAGAACACTGCACAGCTGTATGGTGGAGGTAAGAGAGAGAAGTATGTAAAAAGATACATTTCTTAGAACAATGATTCCACTCACTCACACAGCACAAAACTATGCACCTTACGCAGGACATGTGATTTCACTCCAAGGTCACATTTTTCATCTTTTAATACTGGGAGACTCTGTCCCTGGGCTCAGAGCACAGTACAGATGCAGCTTGCTGGTACTGCCATTATAAATTTGCTTCCAAGCAGCCATGGTAAGTCTTTATGTTTGTCTCACCCCTCCCTGCTAAAGCATCATCGTAGCACAACTCCCCTCCACCCAGCTACATGGAGTGGCATTACAGTAGCATAATGGCCATGTTTGCTCTCCTAATTACAAATAAATTACTTATTTCAACCAGGTCACAATGAACGATAGAACTCTGGTGAGAGTTACAGCAGAAGAGGCAGAGCGAATGTTTCATGCCTGTGATCAGAGTCCTGGCGCTTATGCATCTATGCTTTGTGAAGCAATGATTCCAAATTACGTCATGCATGCCTGGAGGGGCAAAGCATCTTTCATTGGAGGACCGGCTAAGGCAGCATTGCCCCGAAATTTACTGAAAAGGCTCTTTGATTTCCTGCAATATCAATTCATGGAGATTTCTTGGGAGGATTTTCATTGCATCCCCAGACATGTTAAGGAACTTTTCATGTAACTGTAATGGCTAAAAAGAAATGACAACGCATGCTTAAAAATTGATAATTAAAAAACGCTAGTTTTTAAATATGACTGATCTAAACATTTACTCACCGCTGGTCCCTTCCATGGCTTCACTTTCTGTGATAGTGGCTTGATTAGCCTGTTGCAAGGTTAAATCTTGGGTCAGAAACAACTCCTGGCTGCTGTTGGTAATTGAGAGCTGTGTGCTATCAGCAATGTCTCCCTCATGTACCTCTTCCTGATCTTCCCCCTCTGCAGAATCCTCAGCCACAGTTGAAACTGAAATCAGGTCATCTGAATCCACGATTAAGGATGGGCGACTGGTAGCCAAGCCCCCAAAAATTGCATGTAGCTCTGCATAGAACCTGCATGTTTTAGGAGCAACTCCAGAGATCCCAAAGCTCTTCTGTGGTCCATGCTGGAGCTCTTTTTCTATTCTCAGGAGACTGCATTTTTAAAGGTGCAGCGTGA
Organism: Chelonoidis abingdonii; assembly: GCF_003597395.2. Classification (NCBI taxonomy): domain Eukaryota; kingdom Metazoa; phylum Chordata; order Testudines; family Testudinidae; genus Chelonoidis; species Chelonoidis abingdonii. The sequence continues at coordinate 331,741,107 of NC_133769.1, forward strand.
TTAACTGCTGCTCAGAGCCCCACGGTGGACAAACAGGAAACTGATTCAAACCTCCACGGGTCTTTTCCTGTTTACCTGGCCAGTGCATAGGAGTTTTGAGTGCTGTCCAGAGTGGTCAGTGGTGATCTGTGGGATAGCTCCTGGAGCCCATTAACTTCGATTTCCGTCCACACTGCACTAAATTCGAATTAGTAAATTCGATTTTAGGGTTACTCCTGTGGTTTAGTAGGAGTACTAAAATCGATTTAAATAGCCCTTTAATTCGAATTAGAGGGCTGCGTCATGTGGATGGGTGCTCCATAAATTCGAATTAAAGCCGTTTAATTCGAATTTAAGGCCTCGTGTAGACATGGCCTAAGAGGCAGATAAACTTGGATAATAACTACAGGGACCAAATTCTGCTCTTTGTTGTACCAGCGTAAATAGGGAATAACTCCATTGACTTCCACTAGTTTGAAAATGTATTTTTTTTTCCTTCTAAAAAAAGGTATAGCAAATTAGCTTTAACAGAATGGTGAAAAATATAAGATTTGATATTAGAGGAGCATTTGTTTTTAGAAATCCTTACAATCTCCCATGGAGTGATGGGAATGCTCATGATGCTGACTGCAGTGGGATTCCCCATGTGAATAACTGCTCACCAATGTGAGGGTGGAAGAAGTTCACAACTGGGCCTTATTAGGTTTTTTTCCTGGTTAAAATGAATGATAACCCAGTGATTTCTCCCCCTATCAACTAGATTCTATCATTTGATTGCTGCTACTTCTGGCTTATGTACAAAGACATGGGGCGTAGATGCATCCCTGGTGTAACACCACTGACGTCAATGGACCTAGGGGCACAAGAGAAAACCCAACATGAAAATGAACTTGGCTCCTGCTCTCCATGGATTTGCAAAAGCACTTTCTTCAACAAATAGGTAATCTAAAACATAGGGACCTATTGTGTTATAAGTACCTGATATCTTTAATTTTGACTAATTTCTAATCCCTTGGATGATAAAGAAATAGCAGAATGAAGGTTATAAGATTGTAAGGAAGAGGTGATATTTTGTCTCAAAAGTTGTAGCTACAATTTGTTAAAATTGAGGTTTTGGTGTGGGGGCTAAATCTGAGTGTGCCAAGTTGCAATGCCTCTCACTCAAATGTGGCCCAGCTGCCTTTCTGTTATGCTCTAGGGCAGGGCCGGCTCTAGCCATTTCGCCGCCCCAAGCACGGCAGCACGCCATGGGGGGCGCTCTGCCACTCGCCAGTCCTGCGGCTACAGTGGACCTCCTGCAGGCGTCCCTGCGGAGGGTCCGCTTGTCCCACGGCTCCGGTGGACCTCCCGCAGGCGTGCCTGTGGATGTTCCACCGGAGCCACGGGACCAGCGGACCCTCCGCAGGCACGCCTGCGGGAGGTCCACTGGAGCCACCTGTTGCCCTCCCAGCAACTGGCAGAGCGCCCCCTGTGACTTATCGCCCCAAGCACACGCTTGGCACGCTGGGGCCTGGAGCCGGCCCTGCTCCAGGGGCAGCCAGGTAAAATCTGAACGAGTAGTATTGTGACCCCATCAGAGAGTGGTGTTACCTCATGCACCAGAGTGTAACAACACCATTCAAAAAAGGTTGAGGTGTGTGTTAAAAGTTGTAGTTTCCACAACAAAATCACAGCCAATGATTTTCTTGCAGTCTTATTTATTCGTTTTACTTCTACCAGTTCTTCCTGTCTCCTTTCCTTTGATCTTCTAACAGACTTTCCTTAAACAAAAACATTGTCTAACATAAAACCCTACACACTTCACTGGCAAATTTTACTAACACTTTTAAGAAGTCTATCATCTTGTGTTTTCTTCAGTAATTAATATTCTGAACTTCTTTTTTCATTAGCCCCACCTTCCTACATCCTTTCTACTAAGCAAGCAGAGTGCAAGTATAGATCAGAAGAAATAGTACTTAAATAGCCTTCTCCTAAAGTGAATGGGACCCATTAAAGTGTTCCTTTTAAGTTTAGATATAGAGAAACTGCAAGATTAGTAGACCATATCTGTTTCACCTTTATTTTTCTTATGCACTAGCTACTTGTAAAGTATATTTACTTAGTTTTTAATTTAAAAAAAAATACGTTATGTTTTTTAACAAATTAATCTCTCCACCTTCTCCCCACCCTACTAGTCCAGCACACAAGACCAATTGCATAACAATATGTTATTGTGCTTGCATAATGATGAGCCAGGAACATACGTTAAATAAGCAAATTTTAGAATTTCAGTGAGTTTGAAAACAACAATAAGAAATG
>NC_133769.1:331743810-331747800 GCF_003597395.2 Chelonoidis abingdonii
TGTGCTTACTTGCTGATAAACACGTACAGGTAGCCTTTCAGGAACAATGGTTGATAGTTAGACAATGCGTTATTATGGTCTTCATCAATGGCTGTGGAAATTAGCTTGTTGCCTTCTGTATACAGGGTGGCTAGCCCTTTAGCGCATGCAGCTCTTCTCTATGAGTAAGCACTCTGGCGGCTCGGGCCAGTGTGTTTTATCTTTCGCCTGCATTGGCGAATGTTTCGGTTTTTTTTCTTTGTTCCTGTATTTATCGCTGTGGCTTTTGCCTCGATGGCTGTGTTACCGTCGAGGCCGAAGAGGTTCTGAGGTTGAATTGTCCGTGGCGCAGGCATCATGTCCTTTGGTCGTGCGCTGCTACCTTTTTTGCAGGTTCTCATTGGACAGGCTCGCTAGATGTGCGGTTACTCTGGCGAGCGTGTGCAGAGGTGCTTGTTTTGCGTGCTGTATATGGCTTTCAGGACCTTGGTGCTAGGGTTTCTCGTAGCCCCTAGGCCGCACGGGCATGTTCGCCTCCCGACCGCTGATCCTGCCAACTCCAGTGGAGCTGCCACAGTCATTCTGCGGAGGGTCTGTTTTGGTCCATGCTCCGGTGGAGCTGCGCAGTATGCCTGTGTGGTCCACCGGGCATGCGAGCAGGTTTGGTCCGACCGTCCACGGCATGACTGTGGCAGCTCCACCAGAGCCGCGGACCAATGGACCCTCCACAGGCATGCCTGCGGCAGGTCAACCGGAGCTGCCTGCCGCCCCCCTGGCAAAATGCCACCCCCCTGAATAATCCTGGCACCATAGGCGATTGCCTAGGCTGCCTAAACGGTAGCGCTGGCCCTGCTGCTGTAAACGTTTCAGGTAGCCTGTAAGCAATGGCTGCTATGACTCAGCAAGGGCATGTGACTAGACCACATGATATTGAACTCCATTTTGGCTACCTGTATTTTTCCACAAACCAGGCTGGGAACTGTTTCCGGAAAAAGGGTTCCCGCCATATGTTAAAGCTATGTAAGGTGCAACGTGACATCATCTACTGGTCTTACTGCCCACACCTGCAGAACAAAGACTGACAGGGGGAAGTGTTTGTCTCAGGATAAAAGGATTTCTAGCTTGTGTATGGAAACCTGGTGGACTGCTTGTATCATCAGCCAGGGTGAGGGATTGCTAATTCATATCCAATCTTTCTAGTATTTTAGGCTTAGTTTCCAGTTATGGTTGTTTATTAGGTAATGTGTTTTAATCTGTTTGCTATCACTTTGAATCACTGAAATCTACCTTTTTGTAGTTAAAAACATGTGTGTTTGTTCTTCTTATCTAAACCAGTCTGCCTTTGGCTGAAGTGTCTGGGGGAAATCTCAGCTTGGTTAACATATGCTTATTGCATATTTCTCTCCATATTGAGTGAAGGATGAACTATTTATGAGCTTACATTGTACGGTTTGCTATGAAGTGCAAGATAGTATAATTTTGGGTTTATACTCCAGCATGGGGTGTGTGCCTGGGGCACTGGGAAATTGGCTGGTGTCTGCTGTTTGCACTCAGGTAGCTCAGTTTGGGTAAGTGGCTCCACCTGCTGTGGTGTTGGGTGATACAGAGCCTGGTGAGACTGGCTGTGTCTCCAACCTGTATGTGTCCTAGGCTATGTCTTCACTACCTGCCATATCGGCGGGTAGCAATCGATTTCTCGGGGATCGATATCGCGTCTCATCTAGATGCAATATATTGATCTCTGAACGAGCTCCTATCAATCCCGGAACTCCACCAACCCGAACGGCGGTAGCAGAGTCGACATGGGGAGCCACGGACGTCAATCCCGCGCTGTGAGAATGGTAGGTAATTCGATCTAAGATACTTCGACTTCAGCTATGTTTTTCACATAGCTGAAGTTGTGTATCTTAGATCGATTTCCCCCGGTAGTGTAGACCAGCCCTTAGAGGGGTGCAGCGGCTCCTATGGCTTTCAGACTGCACCCTAGAGGTGACAAGCCATCACATATGCATTTCCCCTCTATGTGTGTATAATATATATATTTGTCACTTATTATTGTAAAGGGACAAGTAACAAATAATTAGAAGACAGAAAAATAATAAAAAATAGGGATGTAATAAAATCCAATCATTATATACAATTAGTATACTGTGAGAGGTGTTGTATGAATTCCCTTGGGAAATCTGTGGGAATTTAGAATGAAAATAAATAATTTTAGAATTCTTTATCGTAACCTCTTAACTTCAGCAAACATATTTAGCATTTAAGTTTCTGTGTGGGTAACAAATTACTTCATCCCAGGGGGAACATTATTTATTACTCAGACATTAATAGTGGAAAAGGTTAGTGAAATCCCAATGCAGTAAGAAAAATGAACTGAAAGCAAACGACTATATGATGGTTTCTATACTGCTTGCTCATAGTGAAGCCAGTGGGATTACTCACATGAGTAAGGCTTTCAGAAAGCAGGCCCTTAAACAATTAGGTTGCATATTATTTAATAGTCATATTTTCCCTGTAATATTACACAAAAAATCCACTAAAATAGTATTGCCTTCGTGATAACATTGTGCAACATAGATATTGGCTACATTTGTATCCTTTTGCTCATTCTAACTCCATTCCATAGAGCATTAAATGACAAGCTGCATATGTTTAAGTGTTTGTAAGTGTTTTTTTTTTTTAAATCTACTTCACAGCACTGTTAAATGATATAGACAGAATTATGGCACTATAGTGACATCATTCAACAGAAATCACATTGTTTTGATACCATTTTTGTGTCCCTTAATTTTTTCTGTCCATTCTTCCAGGAACATGCCTTTTTAGTGACCATCAATCATTTTACCAGTCCTAACTTTGATCTGTGGACCTAGACATCAAATTGCTTCTCTCTTTGGGATGATTCCCATGAGATCATATGGGATTATGTTATAGCAAAGGGGTGTTTTCAGTGTTGTCAAACTGAATTGCTCTGAGTCACATTTAATCAATTCAAGACAAATTTGATAAGATACCATTTTAAAAAGAAAATATCTTAAGAGTTCAGTTTCCTTGTACATTACTTGTAGAATCCCGCCCCCAGAAACAGGGTTTGGTGTAATACCTCCCCCCCGCACACACACACCACCCCCACGCTTTTAAAGATGCAGATTTACAATGTAGAGACCCTCACTTGAGACTGAGACTGAAGATATGAGCCACCTGTTATGACTGAGAAATGAAACCAGAGGTGGTTATGAAGAACCTGCATCTCTTCAAACAGCAGCTCTACATACAGTTAGATCAAACACTTTCATGGTTTGTAATTAGGCTTAGAAGTATTCAATTTTTATCGGTAAATGTCAGTAAACATTAGTCACCGTACACATGCAAACCAATTAAAAATATTTCCATCAATTATAGTCCACATTTACAGATAGGCGAAGGAAGGAGGGATTCTTGAAGGACTTATCAGAGTTTATTTAAGGACATTTACTTAAAGTAGTTTGATATGTGATGTTGACAGTTTGTGTTTTAATAGTTAAAGGTTAATTTTTTTAACCTCAATGTCTATTGACATAAAATAATTATTGTTTGAACACCACCAAAATAGAAAAAAAAAAAAAATTAAAACCCATTATTTTGTGCAGCTCTGAAAATTTAAATTGATAATGTACCAAAAATAAATTGATAACATAAAAATAAACATTATTATCCATTGAAATGGTAAAAATTCTGCAAGCCCATTTGTAATGGTTTTAATTTGCTTCCCATTGATTTCAATAGGAGCAGGAGCAGATCCAATATTTGGTACAGACTAATCATTCTCATAATGCAGCAAAGAATCCTGTGGCACCTTATAGACTAACAGACGTTTTGGATCATGAGCTTTCGTGGGTGAATACCCACTTCGTCAGATGAATGTAGTGGAAATTTCCAGGGGCAGGTATATATATGCTAGCAAGCAAGCTAGAGATAACGAGGTTAGTTCAATCAGGGAGGATGAGGCCCTGTTCTAGCAGTTGAGGT
>NC_133769.1:331749967-331759264 GCF_003597395.2 Chelonoidis abingdonii
ATACCTGCCCCTGGAAATTTCCACTACATTCATCTGACGAAGTGGGTATTCACCCACGAAAGCTCATGATCCAAAACGTCTGTTAGTCTATAAGGTGCCACAGGATTCTCTGCTGCTTTTACAGATTCAGACTAACATGGCTACCCCTCTGATACATTCTCATAAAATTCACCATAACTGTGTAACCAATAATGAAAAACTCCCATTGATTTCAATGGGCTTAGCATTAGGCTCTCTCAGTGCAGTAGATCTATAGTATGAGAAATTCATTGTAATATGCTAACTCCTACAAATATTAGTCCCAGTCTTAAAGTCTTTGTTCTGTTTCTACTTACTCTTTATTCAGGCAACATCTTCTTTACTTCAGTGGGCATTTGTCTGAGACAGAACTGAATAAAGAACTCGGGATCTGGCCCATTGTTTTGGAGCTAGGTTTTGCTCTCACTTAGTCCAGAGTAAATCTGAACTAACTGCTCTGAAATTAATCATGTTACTTTGGGTTTATATTGGTATAAAAGAGATCAGAATCTGACCTAAACTGTTTTCTTAAAAAAAAAAAAAAAAAGACCAAATACAAAACAAAAAAAACATTTGAGGCTTGGTACTGTTACTTGAAACTAGCTGTTGAAATTCATTATTTTATACTGTATTTTATCTAGCAACCCTGGGAATGAACAGCCATCTCTAAAGCTCAGAGGCTTTTAGCTCTGTCGAGTGGTAAACCATACTATGTATTCTTTCTACTGTAAAATGAGGTTTTCCACCTTATTTCTCCACTGAAACTATTTACACAATGTCTATATTCTTTTGTGATTTGTACAAAATCAATGACATTCACATGGGTACTGTAATGGAGAAAAAAGTATTATATGCATTTATGCCAATGTTCTTTTAAATGTACCCCTCAAGTACATGATACTTATACATGTCTTAAAGTAATAATTTCAAAAAACTGAAAGACATCTGACTAATGATGAACTTTTTAATGTTTGCAGGCCCCACTCTCTTGCCACAAGTTCCATGGGACTTCCTTGCATTCAGGAATAGGGGTCTATAGTGGAAAAGGCCATTCTCTTCTTCTTTGGAACAGAAGCCTGTCAGAAGCCACAGCAAGGCTTCAGCTCATGTATCAGACCAGCAGTCTACAAAGTCTTTTATCAGAATAAGAATCCATTTTAATTAAACTGATTAAAATTACCATAGTGGCTGGCAAGCAGTTTTGAGCTTCACATGAGGTTTGAGAACCTCTGTATTAGACCATTAATCAGATTATTTGACTATCAAACTGTACCAAAAACACATTAAGATGTTTTCCTGCCTTTCCCATTTCTTTTACTTTAGAAACAGCCCACTGACATTATGGGGGTTCTGTTTCCAACGTCAAACACACGTCTTATTGTGAGGTCTCAGGACAGCTGGCTCAGGCTGGTAGTGTAAAGGATGAACTTTCTCATGGGGAACAAAAGAACAGTATAGGAATGGGAGAGTAATAAGGTCTGGAGATGGGTGGATGTGAAAGAAGGGGAACATGGCCAGCAGGTGGAGTTTAATTTCCAAAAAGAATTCTGTAAAAAGTGACTGAATTCTAAACCCATGTTGTTTGAGTAGGTTCAGAATTAAATTAAATAAATGAGTTCTCCCATATCTCAGAGTAAACTGATATTTTGCCATCTGCCTGGTCATTATTTTTTATGTATTTAAATAGATTAAATAATTGATTTTAGTAAAATTCTGATTTTACAACCTATTGAGACTCTTTTCTTTAAATTTTAGTCCGTTACTCTTGAGCAATTAAATTCCTCATTAGTTTTCCAAGGGAAAGTTGACATAAAGGAATTAGTAATTATAATTTAATTGCTCATGTTATTGCTATGTAATGCTCATTTGGAGAGAAGCACAATGTTCTGTTTAAGCATATTGCATTTATATTATTGCCTTTTATTTCATTCTGAAAATCATTTGCTTAATGATGTATGGGTAAAGCACAATGATTTCCAAGGGGACTCTGTAGAGATGGGTAGAGAAATGAAGGCCAAATTTGGGACAAATGGGCCAGGAAGATGTCAGTGCTGCAGTGAGAGACAGCGTTGTCATCTGAAGAATGTTTCCTGTGTTAACAGATCACTGCCCGCAAGTGGGACAACGTGTTGTCTGTTTTTAAAAGGACTGAAATTCTGGAGTAAAGCAACTTCCTCTCTTTAGCAAATTACTAAAAGATGCCAAAATTTTCTCAATTCAGTTGATTTCAAAGGTTTTCAAAAGTGCTCTTGACATTGCCTCCTTTAGCTGGGGTAGTGAAGATAATTGATACATCCTTATTTTTAAATAAATAAATAAATAACTCAAAACACACATATCCAAGGCTCCAGGTGCCTGAACTCATCATTAACAATACAATTAAATCTCAGCAGCATGAAATGATCAATTCAACAGTAACTCAGCCAGCCAGACACCTACAGAAATTCTTTCCCACTCCATTATAGAAGCACCTTCTTCAAAAACACTACGAGACAGATGTCTTTTTCAAAATGCTGAGAAAGTCCCCAAATTTGGGCCATTAAGGACCAAGACGAGGGGGTAGGGAGCAAGTTTAAGAGGCCTGGAGCCCTTCCAGATGACCCCTTCCAGCAGCCCACTCCCTTTTATAATGATGGGGATCCAGCTTGAGCATCCCTGCTGATTGCAGCTGTGGTAGGATGTCATGGGGACAGAGGTGTGCTCTCAGGTAGGCTGGTGCCAGGCTATTTAGGGTTTTATCACTCACAACAAAGCCTGAAACTTCACCCAGAGACAAAGAGGAAGACAGTGCAGACCCTGAAACACTAGTGTCATATGTCCCATTGAGAAGGCCTGCTCAATATGTGAGCTAGTGTATTCTGCATCAGCTTCAGTCTCTGAATGGTTTTATATTTACATAAAACACTGATGTTTAACAGTGTGAATTCTATAAAATGGCATTTGTTCTCTGTAATGGAGTTTTGTTTCTTTAAAGGAAAATTTTGTAAACAGGAGTGGTAAACCCTTTAAAAAAAGCAGGGGTGGGACTTTATCTGTGGGGTAACTTTATTGTCTTTACCAGAATTCCACGAAGGAAGAAAAGCAACACCTCTATGTTTTCCAGTGCTTTTGAGTCTAAGATGACAGGTTTCAGAGTAGATATCCAAATATGGTCCTCTCAAGTAACTGGACACTGCCATACTAATCAGCTAATTAGCATGTGGCTAAAGGCAATAGGAAGAAAGAAGAGGAGACTTTATTTACTTCAGCTTCCTGTTAGGATTTCTTTCTGTTATATGTCTTGTCTAGAGACAGAATCCTCCACATAATTTTAGATTTGATTTAGTCTGGATGAATACCTAAATGCATAGATGCTTATCTAAACTATCCAAACTGCTTGAGTCTGCAAAACTGGCCTGGACATTTCATGAAAACATGCTCTCATGAGATTTCATATACCTTGTTTCTGGTCAGACTAGAAATAACACAAGAACAGATATTTCCCACAGAACTTCAGCATTTCCACCTCTACTCCAGGGAGCAAGGGAAGAAAGGTAAGGGGACTTTTTCAAACCTTACTAAGATCAGTTTCAGTTCTAGGGAGGTTCTTACTTTAGCCAAAACATTTTTTTTAAATCTGCTGTTTCACCCTGTTTGATACCAGGTTGCTTAATAGATATCCTTTTCCCCTGTGCAATAGCACTGCAGTTGTGATAAGTGGTATAAAGAGACAGGGCTGGCACCAGGGGTTTTGCCGCCTCAAGCAGCGCGTGCAAAAAAAAAAAAAAAAAAAAGAAGAAAAGCCGATCTGCTGCAATTCAGCGGGAGGTCCTTCGCTCTGACCGGGAGTGAGGGACCTTCCGCTGAATACCTGGACCTGCCGCCCCTTTCCGGAGTGGCCGCCCCAAGCACCTGCTTGATAAGCTGGTGCCTGGAGCCGGCCCTGTAAAGGGAGGCATTGCGCTCTATTTTAGGAGTTTTAAAGTGCTCACCACTGTAATATCTAACCATGCTAGCAGGGCATTCTCTATGAATAATTATCAACATCTAGCAATTATATGGTGCTTTTCATCCATATATCTCAAAGCACTTTACAAAAGAGGTAAGTTTCAGTATCTCCATTTTACAAATGGGGAAATGGAGGTAGCGGGAAGAAAGTGACTTGCCATGGTCACACAGCAGGCCAACAACATTGGAACTGCTCATCTTTTCTTTACTGTCTTTGGAACTGAGGTGGGTGGAGGGATACAGATGGTCAGATGCAGAGTGGTGAACAGTGAATTTGGTTTACTTTGTATCCTTTAAAATTTGTAAAGCACTTACAATAAAGGAGAAGTACCTACAAAAACAAAATCTGTATAAATAAAATGAATAGTCAAACTTCTATTTGTAAACATGTAACTTTCCCCTTCCTCGCACCTTTTCTTCTTTTTAAAGAGAATGGAAAGATCCACTGTTTGATTGGCTGGGTCAAACCCCTACTTATAGGGAATAACTGAAGTACTGCAACACTCTGTGGACTTTCTCTGATTTAGTTGGGGTTAGTCCTGTCTTGAGCAGGGGCTTGGACTAGCTGACCACCTGAGGTCTCTTCCAACACTAATCTTCTATGATTCTGTTCACCTTGAAAAATTTGTGAATGGTACTAAAAATCTTTTCTTTGCTTAGCAGCTGAGTTCAAGACTACTATAAAAAGCCCTATCTGAGCAGAATGTGGGCTTGGCAGAACATCTTATTGACCTGATTTTATTTCATTGAATCTTGCTATATGAAGGTCAGCGTTATTTTACCAATGAAATATTTGCTGTTTTAATTTTTAAAAAACAAAAGATGTGTGTAACTTTCATGGTTAATGATCTCTTTGTTTCTGCTTTTAATCCCTGACTATTAGACAAATGGACTCAAATTACTTCAGTGTTCAAGAGGCCGTTAGAATCTTTTCCAGGACTTGGAACACTAATGGCATTTGAAAATGGAAAGGTAAGCATTGTCCTTTTACTGAAATATTTAGACAAAAAAAATTAGAAATCTTATGTTCTAAAAACATGTCTAGACATTTCTCCATTGTCATTCATATCCTTTTTTTGTGATTGATTATTGACTTTTAAACTGTTCACCACAGTACACTGAGACATTATACTAATTTCCAAACAGAAATTAAACAAATGATGCCTAGAGAAAACCAGGCGATTCCGTCAAAGCCAGGCAATAACATCATCGTTGTAATAAATAATAATTATCCACAAAATGGAGAAACTAGTAAACACTGGAAAGTAAAAGTAACTCAACTGACTTCAGTAGTGTTTTCATTATCAGGGGGTTGGGACTCATAACAACTAATAGAGTTGTCAGGCTGTTCTTGTGCATCTCCTTTCCAGCTGTACTAGATCAGATGAGCAGAGAGAGGGTCAATGGAAAGGAGGTAATTTTGTTAGAGTGAAAAATCTATGGAATAAGAGAGAAGCTGTGTGTGTTAGAGAGGATGGGGAGGCCTGGTTTGTGCCAGGCTTCCCAGCATTGTTTTCTAAGCAGCTGTTTTGCTGAGTGCTCATACTGCCTAAGTACATTCTCAAACATTGGAAATAATATTAAGGCCAAAATCCAGATGGAGGCCTGGCACTGGGGAGATGCATGGCAGAGAAAGACAGGAGGAAGCTTGGTGGAAGCTGTCTCAACCCAGTGGCTCTTGTAAGCAATGTGAAGCATTTACATAGCCATCCTCTGCTGCATGAGGGACAGGAGAATCCCAGCAGAGGCAGATTTCTGGCCATGAACATCCATGTTCCCCCACATGCTGCTCCACAATGGCCACACACAGTGATGAGCTGCCAAAATATTAACAAACAGTTCCCTCCTCCTCACCCCACAAGGGGGTCATGCCCCCCCCCTGCCCCCCTGGGACACCTGCCCTATCCAACCGCCCATGTTCCTTGACACCCTACCCCCAGGACCCCTGCCCCATCCACCTCCCCTCCCTGTCCCTTAACTGTTCCCTGCCACCCCATCCAACCCCTCCTCTTATTCCTGATGCCCCCCCGGGACCCCTGCCCCATCCAACCACCCCTTCTCTCTGTCCCGATTGCCCCTGACTGCCTCCCACTGCCCCATCGAACCCCTGGTCCTTCCTGACTGCCCATTCCCCTGTTCCCTGCCCTCTGACTGCCCCGAGTCCCGACTCTAATCCACCCCCCGCCTTCTATCCAACACCCCCTCCCTGCTCCCTGCCCCCCCCACCATGCTGCCTGGAGATGGGGGCCGTGCCACCCAGAGTCGGGGCTGGGAATCGTGGGCTCCGGGTCAGAGTTGGGGGCCGGGCCAGAGCCACTGGCCAGCCCGCAATTGGGGGCTGGCCCGCAGTTGGGACCTGGGTCCAGCCCAGAGCCGCTGGCCGGCCCGGAGTCACTGGCCAGGCCAGAGTCGAGAACCGGGCTAGAGTTGAGGGCCAGGGGCCGGCCCAAGGTTGCTGGCCGGGCCGGAGTCGGGGGCCGGCACGGAGCCACTGGCCAGGCCGGAGTCGGGGGCCGGGCCGGAATCGAGGACCGGGTGCTGGCCTGGAGCCGCACTGCCCGGCCGGCCAGAGTCTGGGCCGGGGCCACCTCAGGCCTGGGGGCTGGCCTGGAGCTGCACCGCCCGGATGGCCTGCGCCAGGGCCGCCCCCCAGCTGGCCAGAGTTAGGGCCGGCCTGGAGTCGGGGGCTGGCCCGAAGCTGGGGCCGGGCCAGGCCGGCCGGAGTCGGGGCCGGGGCGCCCATAGATGCGCAGCGCCTAAAGCCCTCCTCCTGCCCCCCGCCCCAGCTCACCTGCAGGAAGCTGCTGCTTCCTTCTCAGACCTGCCAGGCTTCCTGCGCTAACAGCTGATTCGCGGGAAGCCCGGAGGGGGAGCCTTCAGGGGAGGAGGCAGAGCCAGAGCTGAAGCCAGGTGAGCTGGGGCCGGGGGCAGGGCAGACAACTGCTGGAGCTTTTGTTAAATTTCAAAGCCCTTTACAACCGGTTCTAAAAGGGTTTCTAAATTTAACAACTGGTTCCTGCGAACCGGTGGGAACCAGCTTCAGCTCACCACTGGGCACACATACCCTGCATGGCTCCCCCCATCCAGCCCCTTCTGCAGCAACTGCATTGGTTCCACTGAAGATGAGCTCCTGCTCCTTGCTCTACACCAGAGCTGGAGGTGTAATTTCTACCTGGAGCAGACCTATCCATGCTAGCTCTGATTGAGCTAGTGTGCTAAACACAGAAATGTAGCTGGCATGGTGCAGGCAGCAGCACAGACGAGCCACCAAAGAATATACCTTGGGCAGGATGGTACTCAGGCACTTTCCCTCCTACCGCTTGTGCTGCAGTGGCTACATTTCTGTTTTTAGTGTGGTAGCTGTGACTGAGCTAGCACAGGTATGTCCACCCGAGCTGGAAACTACACCTCCAGTGTAGCCACACCCTTAATGACTCCAGTGCCTCCTTCTCCCCCAGCAACAAGGCACACACTGACTGGCCAGCCCTGTCAGCAGCTTTGTGGGACTCAGGAGGGTGACATCCCTGGGTGGGTCCCTAGTGGGGGGGATTTTTCTTGGCTGAGTAGGATGCTCTCTCAACAGTATCTGGTACCCTGGCTGTGAGCAGCAGTGTCTGTGTGAACTGCTGCTGTTCCCTGCTCTCACAGGCCGTTCCTAGATCCTGCTTTCAATTAAGTACAGTAGAACCTCAGAGTTACAAACACCAGAGTTACGAACTGGCCACTCAACCTCACACCTCAATTGGAACCGGAATTATGCACTCTGGCAGTAGCAGAGAAAAACCAAAACCAAACAAATACAGCCCAGTACTGTGTTAAACGTAAACTACTAAAAAAATAAAGGGAAAGCAGCATTTTTCTTCTGCATAGTAAAGTTCCAAAACTGTATTAAATCAATGTTCAGTTGTAAACTTTTGAAAGAACTATAATGTTTTGTTCAGAGTTACAAACATTTCAGAGTTATGAACAACTTCCTTTCCTGGGTGTCTGTAACTCTGGGGTTCTACTGTGGTGAGAAATGAGTCTGTTAAACTGAAAACAGTCTAAAGTTCAAACAACATATTGCATTTAACCAAACCAAACCACCCTCGCCCCTCAGATATGGCATTATTTCTAAAAGGTCTTCCAATATGCCCCAGTTTATGCAGGGGAGGATAGGGGAAGTATGTGTCTAACATTTGATTATTCCCACACTTTCAGTATTAGAAACTGCCCATTTTCTTTCAGTTACCATCCTCAACAAATTTTTCTCACCCTGTCAGCTGTGCATTTCTCTGTATTAATCAATACTACAGATCAGGCCACTGTATAATGCACAGTATAGTACCACATTGCTAAGGTTTAGGAGTCTTAGTTTATACTCTGGGTTTTTTTTAGGCTTGTCACAATACCTCAGTGGGTCACAACCGAGAATACCAAATTCAGGACAAGCTGCTGAGAAATCGGGCGGACATACCCCAAAACTGTTAGTTATTCTTCTCTAAGATATACTAAACCAGCAACAAAAATAAACTTCTGTCTCGCCACACTGGCTAACAAGAAGTCATAAATGCAGCATCCTTGGGTATTCCAGTCCTTGTATCATCACCAAAAACACTAGACTTAATGAGGAGTGGTTATTTAAAACCAATTTAATCAAACAAAGAGTTCTTCTGATCCTAAAGGACAGACCTATAGCCAGGTCAATATATGTCAGATCTTACCCAATAATCACGCTGTTGCAACTCCTTCAGTATCTAATAGCTAAAGGTTTGTTTATAAAAAAGAAAGAAAGAAAGAGGTGAGAGTTAAAATTGGTTGAAAGAACCAAATTCATACAATAATTGCAAGGTTCTTAAATTAAGTTTAAAGCAGTGATGAAATAAACTGCCATCTTCTTAAATCTCTGGTTGCTTCCAAATCATTGGAAGGTCCTCAGTCCCTTCGTTAGAATGCTCCCATTAGTATAAATTCATAGTCCAGACGTTTGAGCAAAATGGAGATACTTCCAGGGCCTTTTATAGTTTCTGCCGTGTGGAAACCCATTATTTCAAAAACAGCCCTCCACACAGCTTGTGGTAAAATACAGGCAACAAGATGGAGTTACTACCCAAGATCCACAAACCCGGAAATCCTGGACGCCCCATCATCTCGGGCATTGGCACTATCACTGAAGGACTGTCTGGATATATGGACTCTCTACTCAGACCCTATGCCACGAGCACTCCCAGCTATCTCTGTGACACCTCTGATTTCCTGAGGAAACTACAATGCATTGGTCACCTCCCTGTATCCAACCTCCCCTGCTCCCTG
>NC_133769.1:331759967-331834681 GCF_003597395.2 Chelonoidis abingdonii
AGGTTATTTCAAATTCAAGGAGGATGGGCCCTGTTCTAGCATAAAGGTTTAAAACCAAGGAGTGAGAAACATTGGTTGTATTGCAGCCATTCACAGTCTTTGTGTTAGTCCACGAGTTCGCATGGTTTTCAAAATTCAGAAATGAACTCGCCTACTTCTCTTTGAAGTCTGTCCTAAGTTTTTTTGCTGCAGATGCCACCTGTAAGGGCGCTATATTGTGTGGCAGGGAGGTGAAATGCCTCTACTACAGTTTTTGTATCATTCCTTCCTAATTAAACTATTTGGTCCATTTTATCCTTTCCGTAGTGACTTCCATTTGGCCGATGTAACATGAGCAGGTATTGCTCGCATATGATGGCGTATACATTACATGGTGAACGTGCGTGATGTGACAACTGTAACCATGATGGTTGGCTGTATCTGATTAGGTCCTGTGATGGTGCAGCGTTGTATTGGATATTGACAAGTGCATACGAGGTTTGTTGCATGACTGGTTTCCGGTAGAGATTAGTATTGTAAACGCGTTTCCAGTTGCCTGTGAGTAATAAACGTCAAGTTTGCTGGGTGTCCCGTGGGCAACGATGTGTCCTCGCCAAACTCAATGACCGTGAAAGTTGGGATCAATGTCCACATGGTGTTTGTAATCCCTGAGATACGTTGGCAAGGTTTTTAGCTGGGGGCGTAATTGATGGCCAAGACGCCTTTGTTCTTCTTGGGTTGCTTGCAGAGAAGCTGCTGTACACCTCTGGTCTCCCGTTGATCTTTTCCTTAGTTATCTCTAGCTTGCTTGCTAGCATATATATACCTACCCCTGGAAATTTCCACTACCTGCGTCTGACGAAGTGGGTATTCACCCACGAAAGCTCACGCTCCAAAACGTCTGTTAGTCTATAAGGTGCCACAGGATTCTCTGCTGCTTTTAAAGATGGAGTTTAGTGTCACATGGTCTTGTCACATGCCCTTGTATGCTCTGCTGAGTCACAGCAGGGGCCATCACCCATATTCTAGTTAGAATGTTCACATGAAAGTTCATCAGGTGTTGATGGGAGTCTTCCAGGGTCCATTGTTAGTTAAGTGTTCCTTGATGGGCCATTTAATTTGAATAGTCCCTTCACCATATGCGGGCTAAATACCTTGTGGGTGTTACCACAGGAGCAAACGTTTGAAATACAGGTACATAGTTAATATTCCTAACTTCAGATACAAGTATAATGCATGCGTACAAATAGTATAATAGTATTCAGCAAATCATTACTTTTCCATAGACATCTTACATGACACACTTTGTACAAGATTTGTTGCAATTATATAACCATAGTAGCAACAATGATCTACATGGTCATGTTTTAATCAGATGATGTCACAAGGCTCTCTGTGAACTAAAAGCCCAACGTGAGCTAAAGCAGAATTTTCTGTAAAATAGTCAAAATGAGATGGATTTTTTTAAAAAATAAACAAACAATGAAGCTTTCCCCCTCATATCTAAAACTTTGCTAGTGAGGCAGCTAAAGAGATAAAAGTTGATAGGGCACTATTAAGAATGTACAATCTGAGGTCTACTGGGTAGGGGGTCATTTCCTCAGTGGGAGCTTAAGGTGGTATTTACTGCTAGAGTGCATGGCCTGCTGTGGTCTATGACTAGTGAAATAACAGATCCTGGCTGGACTCTGGTATAAACACCTTTAATCAATCAGAATTGTCCTGTTCCTGTAGGTTTGGTATTGAAAAATACAGGGCATTTTCTGAACAGAAGTCATTCATGTAATTAAAAAAAATAATTTGCAAAATAAAATCCCTTGAAGGAGAGCCATATAAAAGTTTATTTTCTTCAGAGTGTTTACGATAATAGGATGGTACAAATTAAATACTTTTTTTATGCTTAATTGGTTTCATTTGCAGGAACCAGTTTTGTTTACCAGTGTATGCTGGTTATGTGTAAAAGGAAGGAGAGAGTTTATTTTATTTTGTTGCTTTGTATCAGTGGGCTCATCTGCATGTGAGAAAAATGCTTTAAACATCTGCTTAAATGATGCATATTAAAGTTTGGAGACAGTTCAAAAAGCTAAATGAATTTGCTTTGACCACAAAAACACCCCTTTTGGGTTTACAAACCTTGGATGTTTGAGTTCCCTGGCACAAACGTTTGTGAGAAGGAATTTCAAAGGCTCATGTGAGAATAGGGATGGAAACTGAATTTAAATTTGGATGTGCAAAAATTCATGTTAGAAAGGCTGATGTACTGATCCCTTTAGAAGACAGAAACACTACCAAGTGACTTATCTAATCAATCATGACTAAACAATAGAGCTCAACTTTATCCAATTAAAAAATATTTGAAGAAAAACTGTAAATAAAAGAGAGCCTCGAAGCAGTGACCATGAGCTACCTAAATTCAACCCAGTGTTGACCTTTGACCTATGACATGAGCTCAGGTAAATAATCATGTAAGTGTTAGAAAGAGTTAAGAGACTTGACAAATTAGTGCAAATGAAACTAAAGCTATAATGCAAGTAGGAATAAGTAAAGAAATGTAAAGATGGACATTACAGTGATGCTGACGCTTAATACTTAGCTTGAGGCCTCATGGTGGTAATAGCTAGCACAAGGCCACATTAGGCCTACTAAAAGTTAGCATTAGTAAGTAACCTTGGATCAGAAGATTGAGCAATATATATCTTGTGATAAACTGTCTTGACTGCAAAGGTTTTATTTAGCCAGACTTCCTTAACCACGTTGTACAGATAATCTTCTGTTTGTGCAAATGTTTATGACAGAACCACCAAAATGGATAGCAGGAATGACAAATGTGGACAAGAGGTCAAGACTTAATCAAATATGGTCTCAGAAATAGATGAATAAGGAATAGGCACATAAAAAGGGAATTAAACCTGAACCTCAACAGGACCTCAGGTTGGTGACTACCTTAATGCTTAATCTCACTTTAAGGGGAAACCCAGAGCCCAGTGGATTCGTGACTGTACATGATGCAGATTCTGCTGTTCTTCTTATGTTGTTTTTCTAGTTCTGTGATTTTGCTTACACCCTTCTTCCTGCCAAAGAATGCCACTTAACCAGGTGGTAGTCCATTTGATTATGTTGACACCTGGCTGAGGCATCAGTTTTTCTTTTGTCTCTGTGGAATTGGTTTGTGCTTGCTTTTCTAAAGTAGGAACATGTCTGAGCAATGTTACACTGTAGAATCTTGTAACTTTACTTACAATGTGGTCACACATATTTTAACAGGACAATAAAGATCAGCAAATTATGAGTGTTCAAATGATAGCTCACAAGACATACTTTGTACAAAATGTATTATAGTCTTGTAAAAGTGGTGAACATAAGGGTACAGACTGTCACATTTTTATAGACCAACTTCTGCTGCTCAAAGAAACAAGCTTTCAAGCTTAGACAGAGCTCTTCTTCAGGTCTGGGAAAGGTACTCAGAATGTCACAGCTAAATCTCTAAGTACTTTCTCCTGACCTGAAGAAGAGCTCTGTGTAAACTCAAAAGCTTTCCTCTTTCAACAACATAAGGTGGTCCAGTAAAAGATATTACCTCACTCACCTTGTCTCTCTAATATCCTGGGACCAACATGTCTGCAACAACATTGCCAACAACAATAAAAGTTATCTTAAATAGGTATTGTTGGATTCATCCTCACATTTTCCCTTCTGAGTGAGAACACAAGAAACTTCAGGAAAACTGATTCAAGATAGATGAGGTTAAAGAGGTGTGTGTGGAAATGAAAATTGAGCTTCTAACATGAGATAGTCACAACCTTAACAGTGGAGAAGCTTCCACATCTCCACTGTAAGCCTTAACATGAAGCCAAATACAAAGCAGAAACTTGATTTTTCTCTCCTTGAAAACTGATTTACACCAAAGAATGTACAAACTTGATCCCCCCAACAAAATAAATACTAGACTTCCTTGGGGATTTCGGTCTCTGAAAGTAGAGGAGGCGGTGGCTTAGTGAGTTAGCTCACTTTCCAGGGACCAAGGGTCTCAAAGTTGGATCTACAGGATTCTTAGGAGATAGTAAGCACCAACCTGCCAACAGTTGCTATGGCAGAAGCTGAAACCTGATAGGGGACTCCAGTCCTGGTACCTGATTGGCAGAATGCTGGGGCTCCTGATCGGTCCACAGCTCCTGTATGAACCCACCATAGGAGGAGGAAGTTGTCCATGCAACTGGGATCCATTCTGCTCCCCTGGCGTGGCTTCCTGGTATCCTGACCCAGCCTGACTCTGGTTATCAATCCATGATTCTGCTTTCAAGTTTGTCTCCTGCCTCTGGTCTCCTGGTAACCTCACCCTGCCTGATGCTCAGCTCTTGGTTTGCCTTCACACTTGTCTTGGACTCTGACCCAACCTGACTCCTGCTTTGACCATTAGGTCAGACTGCTCATATCCCAGCTGTGACATTGCCACACCTTTAGGTATTACCTGGTGTGTCAATACCCAAGTGCATCAGATCACTGCATGTTTATTATCTAGCCACCAACTTCAATGTTCTTGTTTTGGTGGCTGTTCTAAAGGAGTCTCATCCTTAGGCCAGTGGAGTCTTTTCATTGACTTCAGTCCACTTTAGATCAGGCCCTTTGTGTGTATGCACTGGTGTTCTTTCATTTGGTGAGTGGTGACATAGCCCTGGTAAACATGATTGTAATAATAACAATTATAAGGCACTGGAAAAGAGGCAACTAAGGGATATGATAGAGGTCTATAAAATCGTGAGTAATATAGAGAAAGTAAATAAGGAAGTGTTATTTACTCCTTCTCATAATACAAATAAGGGGCCACCAAATGAAATGAATATAGCAGATTAAAAAAACACAAACAAGTATTTTTTCATGCAACACTGTCAACCTCCGGAACTCCTTGCCAGAGGGTGTTGTGAAGACCAATGCTATAACGTTGTTCAAAAGGGAGGGAGGTAGATTCATGGAAGATGGGTCCATCAATGCTGTAGCAGGATGGGCAGAAATGATGTCCCTAGCTTCTGTTTGCCAGAATCTGGATTGGGTACAGGGCATGGATTGCTTTGATGATAACCTGTCTGTTCATTCTCTTTGGGGCATCACTGGCTATTGTCAGAGGATAGGATACTGGGCTTGATGGACCTTTTGGTCTGACCCAGTATTTCGTCTTATGTCCACTCATATCCAAAGACTTCCAGAACGTATCTAAAATAACAAAGCCAACTCCTTACCCAAAAGGCCACAGGAGTCAATAACTAGAACTAACTTACAAATTCTTAATATCAACACCTCTCAGCTAGTTTAGTATCCTTCACTGAATTGAGATACCAATTACTATAGCTGTTTATTGCTGTCACATCATTTATAGCTGAGCCGATTCAGCAGGAAGGGTAGGATTATCGGACACAAATCTGCAGTGCTTTATTAAGGAAAAAACTTCTTTTGGCTTCAGTGGAGCCTTGCCTAAGTAAGGTCAGCAAGATTTAGCCATGGTAAAAAAAAAATAGTCTTAGTTCTCTCCTCCTCTCTCTCGACTAGTTCATCTGGCTTTGTTTATTTGTTTTGAAGTCAAGAGTTTCCTATCTTTCACCTTTTTTTGCACCCTGACTTTTACACACTTCACTTCAGCTTTAGCCTTTGCTTTCTCCCTGCAGCAAAGTTGCATTGGCAGTTAATGACTGTGAACATTCTCTACAGCAGGAGTTAAAGACATTATTAAGTATTGTTCTGCTTGTGCTTTTTCTTTTTTGTACCTCCAATGCCTACAGTTAGTTTGGGGTTTTTTTTAGTCTTAAACTTTTCTTTTCCTTTTCCATTTATACTTTAGGAAAGTACTTATAATAGAATGGAAGGGAAAGAAAAAATGGGCTTCCCTACAATATTCAATTTATCCGCTAGATTTGAGCTTTTAAGAAATTGGCCATAATTTCAAATGCTTGCCCCTCCTGCATCCATAAACCTTGCATCTGTGAGTGTAATGGGTATGCTATATAATTACCCATTTATGTATATAAATGCAGAATTTTGTCACACATCAGACGTGTGTATATTTTGATGGCCAGCTTTGAAAATGTGATCATTTGGTTTGATTGTTGTAAAAGCAAAAGGATATGTAATTTTTTTTAAAGATACCTAATTTTTTGTGAGGTTGTAGAACAAACAGGAATTACCATTAGATTAGATCAACAATTCATCTAATCTGTTAATTTGAAATGGGTCATTTTGGTTTGATTGTCTCAAAATAACAGACCCAGGATTATGTGATTTTGAAAATGATACCTGAGGTTTATGAGAAAGATGACCATAAGAAATGTCAGATTGCTTATCAGCATATTCTATAAACCACTTGCAGATGACCATTTAGATATCTATGCATATATTTTTAGTGGAAATGTACAAATTTAATAATCTAGAGATGCTAATATCCAAGAACAGGTACAACACAGTCTGTGACAAGACTGGTTTCCTCACACCATCCCCCAACATGATTCAGTCCTGATCTAGAAGTGGGAAAGTAACTCTGGCCGTCTATACGAGCGCCATATCGGCGCGTTACAATCGATGCTTGGGGATCGATATATCGTGCTTCATCCTGACAGCGAATATCGATCCCTGAGCGTGCTACATCGATTCCGAACTCCACCAAAACCAACGGGAGTTCCGGAATCGACATGCGAGCCGCGCACATCGATCCCGCACAGTGAAGAGGCGGTGAGTAGATCGATTTTAGATAATCGATTTCAGTATGCTATTCTCGTCTGCTGAAATTGCGTATCTAAAAACGATTTTCGCGTGGATGTCGTGATAGACCTGGCCTCTGTTTCAATTGTCCATTCAGTTTTTGGCCTCTCTGCTGGCACTGCCAGTATATGTGTGAGCAGGACTGATCCCCAACTAAATCCCCAAATGACTCCCTCAAGGGTTGAGCTCACAACCCTGGGTTTAGCAGGCCAATGCTCAAACCACTGAGCTATTTCTCTCCCCTGGGAATTGGAGTGAGATACCAGACTAACAATGTGCAGGTCTGTGTCTGTGTGTGTTTGTGCATGCATACATGTGTGAAGGGTTGGGATAGCAAGGAGAGATAATTGGGTGACCATGACTGAGACAGCACAGGTAACTGAACTAACACCATATGATCCTAGGCACCACATTTGTCCCACTTGCAGGTGTAATCATTTGGGCACAGCTAGAGTTTTATTGTGAGGTCTTACAAAAAAAAAATGAACAGCTATTTATTTTACTGCAGTAATGTAGCTGCAGGAATCTAGTGATGACACTGATCTATTCTGACACAGCTAATTAAGTTCTTCATTTAGGAGGTACTTTGCTGGAGGCCACCTGTGTCACCTCTGAATGCATTGCTGGAATTTACTCTGATTGGAGAAGCCAAGATTACACAGACTCTTCAGCTGGTGCAGAAAGAGGCACTGTGTTTACTTAGCCGGGTAAAGGCAATAGAGCATATTGCACTTGTGCTTCTCACCCTTTTTTATCATTACTACATTCCATTTTTAATTTCCCATTGAATAGCCACGTTTTGGATTATTTTCCCTACTCCAGGTTTATTACTTTGCATTTTTCCAAGCTCACTCTTCGTTTATTTTTTGAAGAGTCATACATTTGCCTTTTCCCACTTTTCTGATATCTCCTTTTGTTTCCAAGACTTTTCAAAAAATAATTGTCAGCGGTATAGTAATGCTGTTTGTTAATTCCCCTTGTAATCTAGACAACCTGGACCCACTGATTTGGATATATATATACTTAGCATGTATTCTTTCCCTCATGTTCTAGTCTTTCTGAATTATTTTCTTTATCTTTCTTGTTGAAGACAGTTTTTTAAAAAAAGTGAACCTGTGGCAGCAATTCTACTGCTATATTTCCAAGGAGGGGAGTTGGAGTAGCAAAATTTTGGGGCTCCTTTGGAGAATGGTTATGGTCTTTCTTTTCTACTTAGATTGTAACCTTTTCAGGGCAGAGACTCTCTCACACTGTTTGTACAGCACCTAGCACAGTGGGGCCCTGCTCTTAATTGGGGCCTCATGTCATGGTGCAATTGTAACACAGATAATATTAAATTCTAGAACTACTCTCACAGATTTCAGAAATGCAAGTAGGTAGGCTAGTTTATATCCATCCCATGCTATAGCCTCCATAAAACAATCTTTCCCCTCCCAACTAACCCCACAGCTACCAACCAATTCAATGTCTGGGCCAGGTTTTGACGCATTAGAAATGCTGCTGTGAGAGAGCGATATTTCATAAATTGACATTTGAGTCTTGCAGCCATTAATCCCACTCCAGATGTTTGTTTTGTCATGAAAGTTTAGGAGAACAAAATGTAGTGATGGGCAATGCCAAAAAGCAAGTGCCAAGACAGCGCTGAGATTTTGCCAGCCTCGTGGAACTAACTACTTAAGCACCCAGACTCTATGAAAGAACAGAAGAGAAGCTTGCAAGCTTGAACAGCTGTGTGCAATACTGATGCAATGGATTATCTGCAGGAGCTGCCAGATTACAGTACCCAGCATTTTAGTGATTCATTTTTATATTTAAGATTTCAGCCTGTCTCAGAACCATTGGAAAATGGAAACAAGGATGAGGCCTTAAATATAGTAGGGGAAATGCCACTAGCTAAGGCCTTTTCTTCATTATGAAAAAGGTGTGTTCTTAACTTGAGTTAGCTTACTCCAGTTAAAATGCTAATGAAGACAGGGCAGTTTTAGCTGTAGCAGGTTGAGTTAAACCCCATGATCCCCTGGAGTCTTTAACTGTACCTGCTAATGCATATGAAGACAAGGACTGCCTTGTCTTCACTAGAACTTTAACCCTAGTTTCAAATTCAAATTGTTTGATTCTGCTCAAGATTGCTTTGAGAAAAATAACTTGTAATAGCAAAAGAATTTACTCAAATGTTTTTTATAATTTATAAAGAAAAGGGATTGTTTATAAACTGGGCTAATGGTTCAGCAGGGAATGCTACATGTCTAGTACAGGGGTAGTCAATAGGCGGACTGTGGGCCAAGTCTGGACTGCCAGATGCTTTTGAACAGACCCTGAAATCTTTTTATGTACCCATTATCATTATTGTTGTTTTTAATTATTTTCATTAGAGTCTGGACCATGACTATACCTTGACCAAGATATTTGGACCTTGACAAAAAAGAGACTACCCCTGTTCTAGTGTGTCAAGACCTATGTTTGGAAGAGAGGATGAATGCAGGTGGCACTCACAGTTCTCTAACCAAAACGAGAAATAAAACTAAGCAAATCTGCACATAATGAAGAGGCAATAGCAGCAAATAAAGGACTAAACATTCAGCTAGTGTAAAACTGCCTAACTCCATTGATTTAAATGGAGCAATACTAATTTACATCAGATAAGAATCTGGCTCAAAATGTTGGGAAAAACATGGGGCGACAAAACAAGTCAGATAAGTGCCAAATCTAGGTTTAAAAATTAACTCTTAATATGATAGTCAGAAAAAAACTTCATGGGAAGAAAAATACAGATTACATCTTATAAACAAGTCACTTGTATGAATAGAATGTTTATCAAAGTTTTACAGCCACCCTTTTGAAAAATAATAAATGACGTAAACACCTCTCGTACAGTTTCATATAAATGTTTCACAAAGTGAAGACTTCTTGAATGAGTAGCTTCTAAAATAATAAAACTGTTCTAGGGACAGATTTAATGTACACAAAACAATGTAATTAAAGGGTAGTTCACTATATTCAAGTTATTATTCAACTGATTCATCCCTAATAAAAGCCCCTCTCCTTTGACCCACCAGACCATCTGTTCATAAGCAAATTAACTCCAAACGAATAACATGCAGCTTAAAAAAAAAAAAAGATAATGCTATAAATGTTGTTTCTTCATGTAACCTGTTCTTACTTGGGCCATGTTTTTTTCTTCTTAGCAACTTCTATTTTCTCTCAGTGTCTTCTTATGCTCTAAACAATACATTAACTTATGTTTTTATGTAAAGAGGAAGTACTGATATACATTTTAAGTCTGAATGAGCTCCTGACATTATCCCCTGAGGAAGGCTACTTACTTGTCTTTATTTAACTGTAAGTAGTATATATGCTGCCTTCAAGAATGTTGCAGGTAAAAGTATCTTGATAATGTTTCAAAAGATGAGTTTCAGTCAGCAAAAGGAAAGAGCAGTCCCTTTCCAGCATGTGTTACTTTTCCACAGGATCTGCAGTCAGACGTCATTCTGTTAATTCATATTAAGATAGTATTTGGATCATATTTATATTTAGGAATGAATACAAATTGGACAGATGTTTCCTGCAATCTCTGAAAGTAATAGGAGGGTTAGAATTGCCTATTTGCTATCCGCTCTAAAAAGCTCTTGAAGCCAGATAAGAAAAGAAGTGAAATTCCCTGATTTTGCTTGAGCTGTTAGGTCAATGCAGTAGATTAGTTGTATTAAACAGTCTTTGTGAGAATCCATGGAGGAGAATAGTTTGACAACCATGAATTCCTAAGAACGCGCATTTTAAAGGATAGCACTACTAAGAGATCCTTGGAGTCTCAATGATGGACTTGGGAAGAAATTTTGTTTTTCATTTTCATTTAAGGCTATTTCATTTAGTTGTTAGTCATAGTTCCAACTGGGGTCGGGATCCATGAGGGGTTGTGAGTTATTACATGGGCTTGCAAGCTTCAGCCTCCACCCAAACCGCTTGCCTCCAGCATGTATAATGGTGTTAAATATATTTTTAAAAGTGTTTTTAATTTATAAGTGGTGGGGGATTGCACTCAAAGCTTGCTTTGTGAAAAGGGTCACCAGTAGAAAATTTGAGAACCACTGATTTAGTTTAATGCATTTACCAAAGGATATCAGAAACAGGCGGCTCCAGCAGCAGCACAGCAAGCTGGTGCTTGAGGCGCCCATGGAAGGGCAGCACGTCCTCAGCTCCTCTTGGAGGGAGGACCGCCACTGAACTGCCGACAAATAATGAGCGGTGATGAAACGGTAGAGCGGCTGCCCAAAGTGCCCAATCGTGGCTTCTTTTCTTCTTTTTTTTCTCTTTGCTGCTTGGCGCAAAAAGCTGGAGCCGGCCTGATCAGAAATAAATACGAGCAGGCTAGTTAAAAGAGAGGAAACTTTAATCTGTTAAGATATTACGTTACAAATATATATAGAATTTGTACGTTTATTATATCAGCCTTCTATTTTCCCTTAAAGTTTGCAATGAAATGTGATATGATGATATTGAAGGATTTAATTGGTGTCCTGGCTGTTAGTCATCTCAGACTCGCAACATAGATAACTGTTTAGGGATTTAATACCAAGGGCCATAATCATGCAAGCCTTATGCATAAGTGTAGTTCTGAGTCATGAAGAATAAAAGTCAGACACATAGAAAAACTGTTGAGCAACAGTCAACATGGTTCTGTAAAGAGAAATTGTGTCTGCTATCTATAGAGTTCTTTGAAGGGTCAACAAACATGGGACAGGGGGATCAGTGGCCATAGTACATTAGATTTCCAGAAGGCTTTGACAAGGTCCTCACCAAGGCGTACGTAGATTAAGCTGTCATGGGATAAAGGGAAGGTCTTTTATGGATTGAGAACTGGTTAAAAGATAGGGAAAATGGTAGAATTATGGTAAATTCTAGATGGAGAGGGTAACTAGTGGTGTTCTCCAGGGTCAATCTCGGACGATCCTATTCAATTTATTCTAAATGGTTGGAGAAAGGGTAAAAAGTGAGGTGGCAAGTTTGCAGATGATACTAAACGTCAAGTATTAAGACCAAAGCAGACTGTGAGACTTAAAAATCGCACAAACCTAAGTGATTGGCAAGAAAAGGCAAATGAAATTTAATGTGGATAAATGTAAATAATGCACATTGAAAAAATAACCCTAACTATACATATATATGGGGGCTATTTGCTATAACGAGTCAAGAAAAAAGATCTTGGCGTCATCGTGGATAGCTCTCTGAAGATGTCCACGCAGTGTGCAGAGGTGGTCAAAAAGCAAACAGGTGTAGGAATCATAAAAAGGGATGAGAATAAGACTGAGAATATATTATTGCCCTTATATAAATCCATGGCCCGCCACATCTCGAATACTGTGTACAGTATGTGGTTCTCACTCAAAACGATATACTGACCTAGAAGGTTCAGAGAAGGGCAACTAAATGATTGGGGTTTGGAGAGAGTCATATGAGGAAAGATTAAAGAGGCTAGGACTCCTCAGCTTGGCAAAGAGGAGACCAAGGGGATATGATTAGGTATATAAAATCATGAGTGGTGTGGAGAAAGTGGATAAGGAAAAGTTATTTACTTATTCCATAACAAGAACTGGGGTCACCAAAGAATTAATAGTAGCAGGTTTAAACAAATAAAAGGAAGTTCTTCTTCACGCAGCGCACAGTCAACTTGTGGAACTCCTTACCTGGGGAGGTTGTGAAGGCTAGGACTATAACAGCGTTTAGAAGAGAACTGGATAAATTCATAGTGGTTAAGTACATAAATGGCTATTAGCCAGGATGGGCAAGGAATGGTGTCCCTAGCCTTTGTTTGTCAGAGGATGGAGCTGGATGGCAGGAGAGTGATCACTTGATCATTACCTGTTAGGTTCACTCTCTCTGGGGCACCTGGCATTGGCCACTGTCGGTAGACAGATACTGGGCTAGATGGACCTTTGGTCTGACCAGGTACGGCCATTCTTATGTGAATAGAACACAATGCAACACCGTGGCAGAGCATGGGACACCTCTTTTTAGTGACTGGTAGCCTACTACTGCTACCAGCTAATGGAATTAGTCTATTTTCTTAAGCGGTAGAGTGTCTGTGCTGCAGTGCTGAAGGTCCAGGGATTGAACCTTGCTGATGACCCATGCTAGAGTTATTACATAAGCAGAAACTACTCACATGAGTAAGGGCTGCAGAACTGGGGTCCTTATGTTGCACTGCATATAGCTATTAAAATTTTAACTGCAATCTATTTGGCTTTTCCGCATTCTTCTGTTGTCAGAGTGGCCTGTTATTGATTACTGGAATTTAGTGGAAATAGAGTTCAGGAACTATAAAGTTTGCTGCAGCTTCAGAAAAGTCTGGTCCAGAAGCCTGACAGTTCCAGTTTTGAAAGACTTACTGGTAATTAGCTTGGGTATAGAGTTAGCTGAGGAACTTTCCTTAGGAAAAGAGCTGTTCGAGTCTTGAAAGACTGAATTTAGCTTGATTCAGCCTGTACTAGCCTGAACAAAGCTTTTATTTAGCCTGTCTTGCTCTAACTCTGGGGCTTAAAAATTTTAGCTGGGTGTTCTATTGTTATAAAGTCATGGGAATTTTTGTGTCTGTTCCTACAGGGCCTAAAATTAAAAGTATATTTTCTCTTGTATTTTCAATGCTCCTGAGTCTTTTCCTGCCTCTTCTCCCATCCATGATAATTGCATTTATGACCCACAGTTCACACTTGTTTGATTGCTGTGTGACACTCACTCTTCAAAATGTAACCTTGATTGCTATTTTTATTTGAGAAGGAGAGAGAACTGAGCATTGAATGGACAGCTCAGTGCAAACTTCCGCACAATGTGAAGCTGCAGCAAAACAACCAACCAACATGTTAGGATGCATTCTGACTGAGAAGGTAAATACTGAAAATATTATAGAATTATTTTGTAAGCCAATGGTACGCCCTTACTGGGAATACTGTATTCAGTTCTGTATCAGAGGGGTAGCTGTGTTAGTCTGGATCTATAAAAAGCAACAAAGAGGCCTGTGGCACCTTGTAGACTAACAGAAGTATTGGAGCATAAGCTTTCATGGGTGAATACCCACTTTGTCAGACACATGTATTCAGTTCTGAACACCATGTCTCAATAATTATATAGCAGAAATAGAAGAGAGAAAACTGAATTATTAGGACTCTTTAAAGAGAATAGGAATAAGAGGGGATATGATAGAGGCATGCAAACTAATGGAATGGTATAGAGAAAGTAACTCCTCTGTACCTGTTTCATAATATAAGAACAAAGAGACATGAAATGATATTAAGAGGCAGAACATTTAAATGTGGTAAAAGAGAGTACTTCTTAAAACAATGTATAATCAAACTTATAGAATTCATTGCCACTAAATGTAGTTGAGACTAAGAAACTGGTGAGGTTTAAAAAAAAGAAGTTACTCTGGTTAGGACTAAAACAAATTTGGAAAGCATGTAAACCCACGTGCTTTAGAGTATAAATCAAACTTTAACTGAAGGGTTTTGAAAGAAAATTATCCTATGGGCAGACTGTTCCCTAGTTGCATGCTATAGGGTTTCTTACCCTTGTGCTGAAGCATCTGATTCCAGCTACTGTCAGGAACAGGGCATTGGGCTAGCTGGACCACTGTTCTGGTACTGCAATTCCTATGTTCTTAAATTAAATAGGAATCTGTATGAACAGTAAATAGAATTTTGGTCAGATTGCAACATAAATTCACAGGGACATTAAATATGAGCCTTCTTGTTTCAATACCCATGATAGCCTGGCTTATTCAAATCCCCTACAGTAATTAGATGGAAATAGTGCTAACTTTTCTTCTAATAACTGTAAATTAATTGTAAAAAATCAGGATAAGGCAAATACTCTACATACAATAATATGACTATCATTTCCAAATAACTCCATGACAATATGAACCAAGTCTTCAAAAGTGATACTCACTCTCCTTAAAAGGGATGGATTAGATCATCCTATGAAATTAAATGGTCAACACTTAATGTTATCATATTACAAGTTATCACTGAACTATTTATCTTAATATTTTAGGGCTACAAGTTCTCATTGCCAAATAAAAAAAATATACATATGTAATGCTTCTGCCAGGTGTTATGGGAGCATGAGGGTCCAGATTCTAATATTTATGGGTTCCTCTTAAAATTACAGAACACCACTGACTCAAGCTCTTATCATGCCTGTCAACGGGCACCCTTAATAGTGCCTGTGAGCAGAGAAGTATTCCCTAAGTCTAGATATAAAACAAGACAAGGTTATTAGGTAGCCAGGGAACACCATCATCAGCATCAATTTGGGAAACCACAGCTACAATATATATTAAGGAATAATGACTAAATATCCCCCACAGTACTTTTAGCAGTAGTTCAACTCATTTCCTCACCAGCCAGCTGTCCAACAGGTGAATGTCCTTTTATTATATTACTTCCCCCTTCTCCCTCTGCCACACTCCACCTACAGTTTGATGTCCCCAAAGTGTCAATTGGAGGATTTCTAGCAGAAAGCTTATGCAAGGGAACTCTCTCTGTGTCCAGTCTTTTCCCATTCACCAGTGCATACTACGAGCAAGCTTCATACCCCGTAGAGCTTCAGGCCCTGGAGCTTACACATATAAAGCACTTGATACTACACATTGTCTCTTGACAGAGGCTGAATCTAACAGTGCGTGAATCTCCTAGCACAATCTGAAAACACTTCTGTATCTTTCAAAACCTGCTACTTTTTTGTGATTTGACTAAATAATTTTCAGATACCTACAGTAAAAGTGATTTATAAACAGGGAATTAGCTCATGAGCAAAAGTATATGTTAATTAGCTGCAACTAATATGTGCTTTTAATACCCTCAGAAAATGCTCTTAGCACTGGGCAGGAAAAATATCATTATCAAGATGCTACAGTATTCTTAGAAAGATGTATTAGTGTTAAAGGGAGCCTGGGATAGTCCTATCATGGATTGGCCAAGCACAAGATAAAAGGTGTGTGTGATCTTGGTTTACATTTGGGATTACTAGGTAATCATTACTTTGGTAGCTGAGATACAGTAGCTTTAGAGGATCAAACTAAATTGCCTCTATTCACATATTGCTTTTGTGTCATTGCAATAGAAACTAGACGAGCTTTGGTTTTTATGAGTGAAGATATCATTTAAGATTGCTGACTGAGTTCTCACTTATTAGATTATATCTCTTATTGATGATTCTTTCATATACAAGATATTTTATTCATAAAACCAGTTTTGAGGGATTTATAGTATGTACTTATGACTCTGTCAGGAATCCATACATTGCAAGGCTTTACCCTATATGCATGCGCACATTTTTCATATGATGTTATCAGGGTAGCTGTCCACATTTATTTTATATGATCAAGTAAATGGGCCTGATCATGCCATCAATTTTTAATTCATGTCATCTGTATTTAAGCGCAAGTCCTTATTGACTTCTTTGGGAACAGATGGTACAATATGCCTGTGACATTCTGTACCCAAAAGCAACACCCTTGCACCCCCATATTTACGATGATGATATAATTATGTGTTTTGTACAAAGTATGCCTTGTAAAGTATCATTCTAAAAGGCTTAATCTGTTGAACATTAATATCCTGTTGAATTGTATGTGCTGTCATTGTATCTAAAGTTACGAATATTGACTATGGACCAGTATTTCAAATGTTTGCTCCTGGGTAACACGTACAAAGTAGTTTGCATCCAATCTAGCCAGCATATTGTGGATGAACCATTCAAGTTAATGGCCCATCAACGAACACAATGGGCCATGGGAAAAGCTGACCCCCACCGGATGGACTTTCCTGTGAACCTTCTAGCCAGAATATGGATAATGGCCCCTGCTATGACTCATCAAAGCATGCAAGGGCATGTGACTAGATCATGCAATACTGGACTCCGTCTTGTGTCTGTACTTTTCCATTAACTGTTTTGGGGCTTTTGTTTGGGATAATGAAATTCCCTCCACATGGCAGAAGCTATAAAAGGGGGAAAGTGACATCATTAATTGGCCTCACTGCCTCCACAATTCAACTCCTGGAAATACGTCAGGATCAAAGAGTGAACTGGGGAAGGTGATTCCAGGCAGGAAAGAAGGAATCTCGGCCTGTGTATGAAAGACCTGCAAACTGCTTATACTATGATGGTGAGACACTGCTTGATTCAATCCTATCTAGTATATAGAACTTAGATTGCGATTTTGTTTATTTCTTAGGTAACCAACTTTGACCTGTTCACTATTACTTATAATCACTTAAAATCTATCATTTCTGTAGTTAATAAATCTTTTATATTTTTAACTAAAACAGTGTGGTGTTTGAAGTGCAAAGAGAAATCTGCTCAGGAACATGGGCTGGTGCATTATCCTCTACATATTGAGGGAGGGACAGACTGGGAGAAACTTACACTGGTCAGGCTTTTGACTAGGGCAAGATGGTACAGCTCTGGGGTCGTAGGCTGGGGAGTTGTGGGAGGGTGAGGGGACTGGCTGAACTCTATTGTTAGTTCATGAGTGGCTAAGAGAAGTATTCATATAATTGAAGCTGGGTGTGTCCCTGCTTGTGTATGGCTGTGTAAGTACAAAACCTGGATAGGATTGCAGCTTCTCACAGCTTGAGAGGGGGCACAGATTGGTGTGTCAGTGGCAGGGCCACCCAGAGGATTCAGGGGGCCTGGGGCAAAGCAATTTTGGGGGCCCCTTCCATAAAAAAAATTGCAATACTATATTCTTGTGGGGGCTCCTGCGGGTTCCCAGCGCAAATTACCCCACTTGCTCCCCGCCGCCCCCCAGGGGTGGCCCTGGGAAAAATAAACCTGCATCTTGGCACAAACCCAGTTTTGAGAACTTCTTTACAAGGTATCACTAGTTCTCAGCATCAGCGAGTGCTAAAAGGTACTAAAGGTCATTAAAAGGGTTGGACAAATATTTTCCGTCAAAACTTTTTTTGGATCGAAAACAAATAGGGTTAAAAACAGAAAAAAATCATGACAATGTCTGCTTTCTTTCAAATTTGTTGTTGTTTTTAATTGAAAGCTGAATTATCTGCCCAACCTGAATAGGTTTGGGGTTCAGAAATGTGTGACCAAATAAATTGCTGCCTGCTGTGTTTGATTGTTTAAAGAAACAATAAAAAAAACTGCTTAAAAAAATCCAAATTTAACCACCTCAGCTTGTGATCAAACACCTGAGCTCATCCAGTCAGAGATTTTTCCAGGTTCCTGATCTCCGTGGCTTCCTTGACTTGTGTCTGTCTCCATACTTGGGTTCAGTTAAGAGATAGGAAACAAAAACAGCCTAGGCAAACCAAAGTCATCCACCCAGTATCCTGTCTACGACAATGGCAATGCCAAGTGACCCAGAGGAGTGAACCTAGCAGGTAATGATCAAAGTAATTTCTCCTGCATCCATCTCCACCTCTGACAAACAGAGCTAGGGACAACCATTCCTTACCCATCTGGCCTAACCCCTTTTAATAGCACTAACCTCCATGCATTTATGTCCTAAAGATGCTCTCAGCATCCTCACACTAGAGACGGTTATCGGGTTTATCTTTAGTAGTATTACGGTAACATACCATGACTGAGCATTGAGCTTGTTCAGATCTGGATGGACCTATGTTGTGAAAACTGAATGCCAAATGCCATGATCGTGACTGGACACAACGTACTAAAATTAAATTACCCAGGGTCTCAATGGAGCAGGACCCTCGGGTACATAGGTTACTGGGTTCGGTGTCAACTTCCACTCACCCCTTGCTCCACGACATTATATATAGTGTTAAATATATTAAAGTGTTTTCAATTTATAAGGGGGGGTTGCACTCAGGAGTTTCTGTGTGACAAGGGATCAGCAGACAAAGTTGAGAACCACTAAATTAACCCTCTGAGCTTCAGAGAAGCAGGAAGGGGTCTCTGTAGGTTGGCAAGGGACTAGTGGTGTGGATATTGCTCTTCTCATTGATCCTCACCAGTGGCTAATTATGAAAGAGCTACCCTCCCTGACTTGAATCTCCTATGGCACTGAATTAAATATAATATAATGTGCATTTGAAGAAGTGAAAGGATGGTAGCCCTAAGGAAAACTAAACAGCTTGGCTCTTCTTGCAGCCTCAAACTGTATGATGCTTAGTTACTGGCCCTGCCCATCTGACCCCCACCACTTTCGCCCCCAAATGCTCCACCCCCCTCAGAACCGACCACTTCTGCTCGGTCCCTCACTACCCCACAACACCACCATGCCGGGACCCCACCCCTGATCCCTGTCCCCTGACTGCCCCGACCCCTATCCACCCTCCCGCTGAGTCCTGACAGACCCTCCCCAGAATGCCCATAATCCAACCCTCCCACCGTTCCCTGTCCCCTGACTACCCCCCCAACCTCTGCCCCTTCCCTGTGCCCTGACTGTCCCTGGGACTCCCTGCCCTCTATCCAACCCCTCCGGCCCTGGCCCTAGCCTCTTACCCACAGCTTCCCCCTCACCTGGAGCCTCAGCGCATCCAGGAGCTTCCCTTGACAGTGGCAGCGTAGCTCCTGCAGGGCTGCCGAGCTCCGTCCTGCTCAGAGCCACGTGGTAAGGGAGCGGGGCTGCGAGCTCCAGGCTGAGCTGAGGGAGCTCACACCCCACTGGAGCTCGCAGCCCCGCCGCCTTACCATGCGGCTCTGAGCATGGCAGAGCTCAGGGGTCCTGCCGGAACCACGCTGCAGCACTGTTCAGGGATGCTCCTGGATGCACTGAGGCTCCGGGTGAGGGGTGGAGGTGGGATCGGGCCAGGGCCGGGGCGGGAGCCTCAGCTGTTCTCTTGGGAGCCCCTGCGAAGCCTGGGGCCTAGGGAAAATTGCCCCAATTGCCCCCCCCCCCGGGCAGCCCTAGTCAGTGATACCCCAGTTCCAGGTTACACCCCGGGGAAGTCCATCACAATGGCCCAGTATGAAACTTTGCCACCCATTGATATCCAGCATTATCTTATTCTGCTCTGCAATTTCAAAAATCTTTCAGTTGTAA
This sequence comes from Chelonoidis abingdonii, assembly GCF_003597395.2. NCBI lineage: Eukaryota > Metazoa > Chordata > Testudines > Testudinidae > Chelonoidis > Chelonoidis abingdonii. The sequence continues at coordinate 331,779,706 of NC_133769.1, forward strand.
TTAGTATTTAATATTTTACTACATGTGTAATTCATTAAGGGTAAAAAAGGAGATGTACACGACAACAATTTAGAGCATGCATCTGAAGGGCTGGATTCAAATGCCTTTCTTCACATTGAATAGTATCTTACCTCTCTAGTAGTCCTATTCATTTCAGTGGGGCTAGTTGCACAGTACCTATTGGGTTCCTGGGAACTGAGCGGGCAGAAGCCCGCCCACTGCTAAAGGATCCCGCCCCAGCCTAAGGGAAGGAGCTACAGGACCTCAAAAACCCAACTGATTTCAGGGGACAACTACTGAAAGAACAGGGACAGGAATGCCGTCAAAGGCTCATGAGAAGGGACTAGTTGCACAGTAAGATGCTACTCAGTGTGGAAACTGAACAGCAACAGAGATCAGGCGTGTTTGGGTCTGGACCTTTGAATCAGGAACATCACTGAGTATCTAAATAAAGGATTTCATTAGCTTCTGCTGTAATTCTTGCACCCTGGTTTTTCCTTTTTAAATGAACAAATCAGATTGCTCTGTGGGAGCAACAGAGGAGGAAAATGCAAAAACACTTGTGTATGTTGGTGTTTAAGAAGAGATCAGATAGACACTAGTGGCTTCTATAGAAAAAGATGATTCTAGAACTTCCACCTGTTTATTGAATAGTCCATAACAGCTCCTTTAGAAACATTTCAGAGATCACATTTCCTCCTGGACAAAGACTTTGCCAGGCAAAATCAGTCTACAGTGCATTTTAATGACTGAAATTGAGGGTTTATAATGGGCAGAGCCTGGCCCTGAACCAGATTTTCTGCAAGGGAGTTTCTCATTCCACTTCTAGTTCTTTGGGGAGGAACCAGACAAAGAATAAAAACTTAATGTTCTGTCTTACAGAAGGTTATAATCACCATTGTTTTGATAGCACTGCAAACTATAATAAGTGAATGTAAGGGACTTTCATTTGCAAATAATGCTGGAGATTTTAAGGAGAAACAGTCCTCCCTGGTGACTTATGTTGACAATGGTTTTTTGATCCTAAGAGTGAAGGAAACCTACTGTGATAGACCCAGGCCAGCTGGGTACAACAAAGTAATCAAAGGCAAATATACTGGCACTGGCTTAGCAGTTTTCTGTTTCCTGACTGACCAGAGCAGGGGCTGCTCCAGACTAATGAGAACACCTGACTCCAATTAACCTGCAAAGAGTCAGGTGAGGCCATTAAGGTAATGTGAACACCTGACTCTAATTAAGGCCCCTTTGATACTATAAAAGGGCTCACTCCCAGTTAGGCTGGGAGGAGCCAGAGGAGAGGAAGTGTGGCTGGTGAATGAAGGCACTATCAAGCTCTCAGTATGGGAGCCCAAAGGTAAGGGTGAAGGGATAACTCAGTGGTTTGAGCATTGGCCTGCTAAATGCAGGGTTGTGAGTTCTGCCAGTGAGGGATATGGGGCAAAAATATATTGGATGATTTAGTTGGGAAGTGGTCCTGCTTTGAGCAGGAGGTCGGACTAGGTGATCTCCTGAAGTCCCTTCCAACCCTGATATTCTAAGAGAAAAGCAGGAGAGCTGTGGGGAAGTGGCCCAGGGAAATGTAGCAACTCTGGTAGTGAAAGGTTGGCTGCCAGCAGCTGCTGCCATTAGAGTCACTGGGCCAGAAGCTGGAGTAGAGGGTGAGCTGGGATTTTCTCTTCTTCCCGCCCCCCTCCCCCCCCAACAACTTACCACTACAGAAACACCTCCTGGGAGGGAAAGACAGGCTCCTGTCAGGACAGGAGGCTAAACTGTTCTGAGATAAGCCCTAGGGACAACAGAGACTGTGGGAGTTCTGTCACCAACCTCCTTGCTGGTTTATGATGAAAAGGGCTCAGTAGACTGTACCCTGGCCCTAGAGAGAGAAGGGCTACATGGAGGGTCACAGTGAGTCACTGAGGCTAGCATAAACCGCCTAGAAGTGTGGGACCCACAGGGACAAGATCAGACCTCTGCCACACTACATTCCAGGGAATTGCTTTTCTCCTTCTTGGCCTTTTGACAAAGTTATGTATAGTAGCTTATCAGTTTAATGTCTGACTTACCCTCTGTCTGGCTCTGGCAGTGGATGGATTAGATGACTTAATGGGCCTTTACTTTGCTGACTCTTAGGATAGATTTCTGAAAAGTGAGCTGAGTGGACTGCTAGTTAAAAGTGGCGGGGGGGAAACCACTGTAGTTCTTACTACCACTCATCCCATCTTGACAAGTTAGTTGTCCATCCAGACAAACAAAGGACTTTGATCACATTTTCTATCTAGCATTAAATTACTTAATTTCAAATTATTTTCTATCAAATGTCTCAACTATATTATCTTGATAAATCAGTTCTGCCTGAAAGAAGAATTTCCCAAAGGGAGAAATTACCTCCTGAGTGAGGAGGCTGCATTAGGCCTATGCATGTCTTAAGTGAAATGTAAGCCCTATAATTACAAATGGTTAAGCAGTGGACAGACCTTGGGTAAGATCCTCTGTGTAGGGGTGAATTTTCCCTAAAAGTAAATTGTTTCCATACTCTGACATACACACAATGCCTGAGGTTTGGTATTGTACCTCTGGGAGGCGAAGCACAGAACTTGCAGCCTGGAGGGAAGGCAAAGTTGTCTTTAAGGCTATGTCTACACTGCACGATTAATTTGAAGTAGTTTAAACCGATATTACAAAACCGATGTTATAAAATCGGGTTTGCGCATCCACAGTGCAATCACAAAATCGATTGCTTGCGTCCCTGGTCCAAGGCTACCATCGATTTAAGGAGCGGTGCACTGTGGGTAGCTGTTCCTCAGCTATCCCATAGTTCCCACTTCCGTGTTGAGAGCACAGTGCCTGATGGGGCAGAAAACATTGCCCCGGGTGGTGCTGGGTACAGCCTCACCCCTCCCTTTGTGAAGGCAGCAGACAACCCTTTGGCGCCTTTTTCGCGGAGTGCATTGAGCAAACGCCATAGCACAGCAATCTTTCCCTTTTTTTTTTCACGTGGTGGTGGGGGGAAATAAACTGAGGCGCTGTTCCCTGAACCACGCCAGACACTGTGTTTGAACCTACAGACATTGGGAGCTCAGCCAAGAATGCAAATAATTTTCAGAGACTGCTGTGGACTGTGGGATAGCTGGAGTCCTCAGTACCCCCTCCCTCCCTTCATGAGCGTCCATTTGAGTCTCTGGCTTCCCGTTACGCTTGTCACGCAGCGCTGTGTATCCTGGAGTTTTTTATTCAAACGCTTTGGCATTTCGTGTTCTGTAACGGAGCTGGATACAACAGATTTGTCTCCCCATACAGCGATCAGACCTAGTATCTCCCGTACGGTCTATGCTGGAGCTCTTTTTCGATTTCAAACTGCATCGCCAGCCGTGCTGATCAGAGCTCCACGCTGGGCAAGCAGGAAATGTAATTCAAAAGTTCGCGGGGCTTTTCCTGTTTATCTGCCCGCTGCATCCGAGTTCAGATTGCTGTCCAGAGCGGTCAGTGCTGCACTCTGGGATGCCGCCCGGAGGCCAATAACGTCGATTTCCGTCCACACGAACCCTAATCCGAGTTATCACTATCGAATTTAGCGCTACTCCTCTCGTTTGGGAGGAGTTCCGAAATCGATTTAAGGAGGCGGTAAAATCGATATTAATGACGACGTCATGTGAACGGATACAGCGTTAAATCGGTATATCGGCCATTAAACCGATTTAAAGTCGCAGTGTAGACCTGGCCTAAGCCATGTTTGTGTGTTCCATATTCTGGGCTGCTCCAGTGGCCAGTGTAGCCTCTGGCATAACTTAGGAAGCTACCCTAATATAGTGTAGCCTCCGTAGACTATGCTATGGACAGAAGCAACATCAAAATGCCTGCAGCAGTAGTCACTATGGACACATCTGGGGAATGACCCCCTACACCAAGGGACTGGAAGTAGACTTGTAGGACAAATAATATAAACCCTCTCCCCTCCCCCTTGGGTCGTTGGCTACTGGTGTTATTTACAACAGGTTTCAGGCTGCTTCAGAGTACACTGGGGGACTGATCCAGCACACAGACAGCCCAGGATCAGTGGTGTGCAAATAGTGCTAAAAACTACTCCAGGTTGTTCTATACACTCTTTGGCTGCAGTTAAAGGGGCACTCTGAAAACACACACAAAATCAAAGTGTAATGCTGATGAGAAGATAAAGCTTACATGCTCAATATAACAATGGAGCAGTATAACAACCTGTGCAACCCTAGGGATCTGGTAAGCAAGGATATGTCTCAGGGGCAAAGGTTAATACATTAAAAGCAGTAAACATGACCTGAATAGATAGGCATGTGACAAGGTCAGAAAATGGTCCTGTGTGGCTGGAACTTATTTTTGTGATGAGTTCTGAACTGACTTCTGTCTAGAACTAGTTGGATAATATCCCTTGTAGAATTTTGTCAACAATTTTGTAATATTCTTCAATTTAATATTGAATCTAGTTAAATAAACACCAATCTTTGTTCTGGGCTCTAGCCACCTTTGCATGAGTTAAAAAGACAATCTGAACCAATGTAAATGCCAGTAGCTCTCATACCCCTTTACTAAACCACCACCTCCTCTCTATACTATACCTAAAAACTGAGGTTGTCAGGTCTTATCTGATTCAGAGGATGGTCCGGAGGGGGGGGTGCGGTCGGGTCACTGGAGGCCTGAGTTCTATTCCTTATTCTGTCCTGGGCTTCCTGTGTGAACTTGAGCAAGCCCTGTGGTTTCTTTGTGCCTCCGTTCCCCATTTGTAAAATGGGGATAATACCTCACATGGGTGATGTTGGAGCAAATACATTAAAAGACCATGAAATTCATAGATGCAGTGATTGAGGGGCATATAAGTATTTATGCTAAATAAGCACTCAGACAGGAGAGAAGACAGATGGCGCAGTCTGAATGAGGGAACATATGAAAATTCAGCAGCCACTTTAGTCCAGGCTCAAACTCTGACCCTCCTTTATCCCCTCCATTAGCTCCGTTTTACATGTCAGGATCCCCCTTTCCTGGATGAAAAATTCAGGAACCTTTTGGGAAGTTATCAACAAATTGTTAGGATTTTATAATGTTTTATCCTGAGGCACAATATAGTGGCTCCTAATTGCCCTTTGCTCCAGTTTCATTCTCACAGGTCACCTTGGTTGCAAGAGGTGAAAACCCTAGAAGCCTCCTGATTAATTTGACAAACTGCAACACTCAGTCCTCATGAGCTGACTGTTCAGGAGGCAAAGAAACAGTTACTCACCTCCATGCTACTGATGAAGTCCTGGGCTGGTGGTATCCTGAGACCACGCCTATCATGCTGATTGTGTCATGTTCCCTTGTACTCCTCCATTGTTCTATCTGAATTCATCTGTTGTCTCATACTAAGTTTGTATGATCTTTGCAGCAGGGGCTGTCTTTTTGTTCTGTGTTTGTGCAGCGGCTAACACAAAGGGGTCCTGGTTCATGACTGGGGCTTCTAGGGGTTATGATAGAAATAATGATGATCAGCTGAATCATCAACTGATGAGAATGACAGTGCTGGCCCATCTCAATTACTTTCTTACCATCTAAGACACTGTCAAACAAGGGATTTTTCTTCTAAAATCTCTTCCCAGGCCACGTCTACACTACCTGATTAATTTGAATTTGTTTAAACCGATTTTATAAAACTGATTTTATAAAATTGATTTAGTGCGTCCACACTAGGATCCTAAATCAGAGTGTGTGTGTCCATGGTCCAAGGCTAGCGTCGATTTCAGGAGCGGTGCACTGTGGGTAGCTGTTCCACAGCTATCCCATAGTTCCCACTTCCTGGTTGAGAGCCCAGTGCCTGATGGGGCAAAAAAATTGTCCCGGGTGGTGCTGGTACAGCCTCACCCCTCCCTTTGTGAAAGCAGCAGCCAACCATTTCATGCCTTTTTTCCTGGGTGAAGAGAGCAAACGCCATAGCACAGCAAGCATGGACCCTGCTGAGATCAGTAACGCAATCGTGCAAGTTGTAAACACCTCGCGCACTCTCGTGCTGTCTATGCTGAGCCATGAACTGCAAATTCAGGAGAGGGGAGAGGAGGAGGAGGAGGCAGCTACGGCAGCGCACCGACAAGAGTGATGACGATGACAACATGGAGACTGAATTCTCCCTAACCGCGGGACCAGCATTTTGGAGCTACTGCTGGTAATGGGGCAGCTTCTACCCATTGAATGCCGATTTTGGGCACGGGAAACAGCACAGACTGGTGGACCACATAGTTTTGCAGGTGTGGGACGATTCCCAGTGGCTGCAAAACTTTCGCATGCGTAAGAGCACTTTCTTTGAACTTGTGACTTGCTTTCCCCTGCTCTGAAACGCCATAATACTAAATGAGAGCAGCCCTCACAGTTGAGAAGCGAGTGGCAATAGCCCTCTGGAAGCTTGCAACTCCAGACAGCTACCGGTCAGTCGGGAATCAATTTGGAATGGGAAAATCTACTGTGGGGCTGCTGTGATGCAAGTAGCCAAAGCAATCGTTAAGCTGCTGCTACGAAAGTTTGTGACTCTGGGGAAACGTGCAGGTGATAGTGGATGGCTTTGCTGCAATGGGATTCTCTAACTGTGGGGGGCCATAGATGGAACCCATATCCCTATCTTGGCCCCAGAGCACCAGGGCACCCAGTACATGAACCGCAAGGGGTCCTTTTCCATGGTGCTGCAAGCACTGGTGGATCACGGGACGTTTCACCAGCATCCACGTGGGATGGCCAGGAAGGGTTCATGACGCGCGCGTCTTCAGAAACACAACTCTCTTTAAACGGCTGCAGCAAGGAAATTACTTCCCAGACCAGAAAATAACAGTTGGCGATGTTGAGATGCCTGTCGTTATCCTGGGTGACCCAGCCTACCCTTGATGCCATGGCTCATGAAGCCATACACAGGCGGCTTGGACAGTGGCCAGGAGCTGTTTAACTACAGGCTGAGCAAGTGCAGGATGGTGGTAGAGTGTGCATTTGGCCGTTTAAAGGGTCGCCTCCGATCATTACTTACTCGCTCAGACCTCAGCCAAACCAATGTCCCCATTGTGGAGCACACAGCAAGCAGCAATAACAATCTCTGTGAGAGTAAGGGGGAGACCTTTCTGGAGGGGTGGGAGGCTGAGGCAAATCACCTGGCCGCTGAGTACGAGCAGCCAGACACCAGGGCGATTAGAAGAGCACACCAGGAGGCGGTGCGCATCAGAGAAGCCTTGAAAAGTAGTTCAGCACGGGCCAGGGTATGGTTGACTGCGAGTGCTGTTTCCCCTTGATGAACACTCCCGCCTCTATTGACTCCTCTAAGCAAACCACCCTCCCCCTTTACTTACAGCTTGCTGAAGGAAATAAAGTCAGTATATTTTAAAAATCATTTATTCTGTATTAAGTCATTTGGTATTGCTTAAAATCATGAATTCTTTTTAAGTCATTCCCTGTAAGAACCAACCTCCCCTTTGGATGTATTCTTGATTAAAAAGTAATTATCATAAAAGAGCACAGAATTATCTAGGTATCCCTGCATGGTGTGGTTTGGGGAGGAGATCGGAGGAAAGGAAAAGCCCATTAAGCACGTTTCAGCTTAATGTCAGCCTTTTGGTTGGGCTGTCCATGGGGGAGGAGTGGCTGGTGCAGAAATCCTTCCCCACGCGTTCTAACACGTCTGGGTGAGGGGATATGGAACGTGGGGAGCTTTGAGGGTGGTAAACATGGGCTGCAGTGGCACTCTGTAACCCCGCTGCTGTTCCTGAACATCCACCATGCGCCTGAGATCTCAGTTTGATCACGCAGCAGCTCCAGCGTTGCATCACGCCACTCTGATCTTCCTGCTGCCACCTCTCATCTCGAGCGTCTCTCCTATCCTCCCGGTCACTGGCATCTTCCTGTATTTTGCTATCACTTCCTTCCAATCATTCTGATGAGCTCTGTCACTGCGGGTTACTTCATGATTTCTGAAAACATTTCATCTCGAGTTCTCTTTCTCCTCCGCCTTATCTTAGCTAGCCTTCCGGATGGGTACCAAGGACAGACAAGTGTGCAGCTGCATGGGGGAGAGAAAACAGGGAGAGAAGTATGTAAAAAGATACATTTTACAGAACAATGCTTGTAGTCTTCACAGTGGATAAAACTATGCACCTTACATAGCACATGTGATTTCACTACAAGGTCATATTTGCATCCTTTAATAATGATTGCCTGTGTCCCTGGTGTCTCAGAGCACACTGCAGACGCAGGTCCCGGTCCTGGCATCATAATTCAGCTTCCATGCGGCCATGGTAAGGCTTTATGTTTGACTTCTCCAGGGTTTATATTCAGTGACTATCATGCATCTTGTCCCTGTTAAGAGGAACCAGCAAACCCCAAACCGCTCTTCCCCTCCCCTCCACATCGCAGGCTGCTATCAGGTAAGCTAATTGTTTCACCTTTAAATCGATTTACAGGGCGGTGTAGTGTGGACGGGTGCAGCGTTAAATCGATTTAACACTGTTTAAATTGATTTAACTGCGTAGTGTAGACCAGGCCCCAGATAAAGGGAAAGGCAGCAAGGGATGTTAAAATGAAAGTCTTATTTAATAGTTTACATTTCAAATGCTGTGTTTTTCCTTTTCTTCACCTTTAAGAAAAGGTTGAAAGAGCTTTTAATGGTGTGCTTGCCATGGTATTAGCAGGCAGAGATCTCTGTCTACCCAAAACCCCAGACCTTGTTTAATGTTGGACAGTGACTGGGTTATGTTAACTCCTTTAGACCATATATTCCATCCAAACTGATATCCCACACAACATCTGATATAATTAGCTGATGCAAAGCTCCATTTTTTAAAAATTCCATTCTTTTCTTGTAACTCAAAGGGATCAATCATTGAAAACAGTGATCAGTTAAAATTTCTTATAGCAATTGTTAGTCTTGTTACATTTGCCATTATATTAAGATTATTTGGCTTATTAAAACAGTCTGGCTATAAATATTTTCTTAGTTCTTATTTACTTTGAAAAATTTTTTTTACACGTGAATCCAGTCACTTCTTTCTACAGTGATTATCTCACAGCTTGGTGGTTGGGTGGGTGTGTTTTTCCCAAGATTTTTTTGTAGGTTGTCTTTCACAGTTATCTGGACATTGATAGAAGAAAAATCTGAACTCGGAGTTTCACCAATTCTCACTTGGTAAGAGTCAGTTCATGTCCTCTAGCACAATCTGTACTTAAAATAGAGATATCGTTAGGCATTATTCACCATGAATAACACCAGCAGCCAAATCTGTGATCAGCTCCTACTGGGGATCTGACACTACTTTCAATACTACTGCTAAAGCAGCCTTAGTTCTTTAAAATAATGAAAATGTAATTACTATTGTCTTGCCTCCTTCATGCTATTCTTGTAATTTTAAGGAAGAACAGAAACAACTTCCTCTAATCTAACTTTATATTTGCAGCCTGTAATAACTAAAGTAGTGTGGTCTTTCTAGGTACAACTTTAAACCTAAGGGTTTGATTTTTCCCCACTGCAGAGCTTGGATGGAATGGAGGGGCAAGAGAGACTAGTAGAGAGCTGATAGTGGGTTCTTGTCCACCTGTCCCCAGGATAAATTAAAGCTGCAGGGGGAGCAGCTCTAACTTATGCCATTCAGGACTGGCTTTAGGCACCAGCAAAGCAAGCACATGCTTGGGGAGGCACATTTCTGGCCCTTTTTTTTTTTTTTTTTTTTTTTTTTTTTTTAGTAATTTCGATTTTCATCCACACTACATAATCCCGCTTAGAAAAATCGATTTAGGGTTACTCCTGTTGGTTTTGGAGGAGTACAGAAATCGATTAAAGAGCCCTTTAAAATCGATTTACAGGGCGGTGTAGTGTGGACGGGTGCATGCGTTTAAATCGATGTAACCTGTTTAATTGATTAACTGCGTAGTGTAGAACAGCCCCAGATAAAGGGAAAGGCAGCAAGGGAGTTAAAATGAAGTCTTATTTTTATAGTTTACTTTCAATGCTGTGTTTTGTCCTTTTCTTCACCTTAAGACAAGGTTGAAAGGAGAGCTTTTATGGTGTGCTTGCCATGGCTATTAGCAGGCAGAGATCTCTGTCTACCCAAAACCCAGACCTGTTAATGTTGGACAGTGAAATGGTTTATGTTAACTCCTTTAGACCAATATTTCCATCAAACTGATATCCACACAACATCTGATATATATTAGCTGATGCAAAGCTCCATTTTTTAAAAATTCATTCTTTTCTTGTAACCTCAAAGGGATCAATCATTCAAAGCAGTTGATCCAAAATTTTAAATATTATCTATAGAATTGTTAGCTCCTCTGCTTACATTGGCCATTATATCAAGATTATTTGGGCTTATTAAAACAGGGTCGTGCTACTAATATATTTCTTAGTTCCTTATTGACTTTTGACAAAATTTTTTTTTACAATCGTGGAACCCAGTCACTTGCTTTCGACAGTGATTAATCTCACAGCTGGTGGTTGGGTTGGGTGTGTGTTTCCCAAAGATTTTTTGTAGGTTGTCTTCACAGTATCTGGACATTGATAGAAGAAAAAGCTGAACTCGAATTTCACCCACTTCTCAGCTGCGTAAGAGTCAGGTTACAGTGTCTCACGAGCACATTCTGTACTTAAAATAGAGATATCGTTAGGCATTATGTCACACATGAATAACACCAGCAGCCAAAGTCTGTTGATCAGCTCCTACTGGGGATCTGACACTACGTTTCAATACTACTGCTAAAGCAGCCCTTAGTTCTTTAAAATAATTCGAAAAAGTAATTACTTGATTGTCTCTGCTCCTTCAATGCTATTCTTGTAATTTTAAGGAAGAACAGAAACAACTTCTTCTAATCTAACTTATATTCAGCACTGTTACATACTAAAAGTAGTTGGTGTCTTTCTAGGTACAACTTGTAAACCTAAGGGTTCGATTTTTCCCACTGCAGAGCTTGGCACTGGATGACTGGAGGGGCAAGAGAGACTAGGTAGAGAGAGCTGATAGTGGGTTCTTGTCCACGCTGTCCCCAGGATAAATGTAAAAGCTGCCGGGGAGCAGCTCTAACTATGCCATTTCAGGACTGGCTTTATGTCACCAAGCAAAGCAACACCATGCTTGCGGGAAGGCACATTTCTGGGCCCTTTTATTGTTTTTTTTTTTTGTAATGGGTGGCAGAAAACTAGAAGCTGGCCCTGCCTGATGACCACTGCCGCCACAGAGGCAGGTGGAGGGACCAGGCACGGAGCCACTCCCAAGAAGAAGGGATGCAGTGTGTGGCATGGGGTTGAGCCTCTATTTCTCTCCCTCCTCCCCACAAGCCCTGCTGAGGCAAACTTTGCTGCAAACCACTGACCTGGTGCACAGAGCTTCCCCAGACTATGGAATGACCTGTCCAAAGCCACTTCCCCTGCATGCCCCCCTTCCCACCAGGCCAAATCGCCTGGGCCAGCACTGGGACCTGGGCATCTTGGCACCAGCCCACCACTGGGGTCTGGGAACTGTCCCTGCTCCCCAGCTGTTGTGGCACTCAGCTCTGCCCTCCAAGCCCTGGGGCCACCACAGGGTTCCATGCTGGTGGAATTTGGTGGGAGGTGCATGGCCAAGATACCCTTTTGTGGGTCTTAAATGAGCAACTTCAGGGGTCTGGCTTTGGATTCCCCTGGATTCCCCTGGATCCTTCCCTCCAGTTAGGTGCCAAAGGATTAGAGAAAGATCTGACATTTGCCATCTTTAGGAAGGGGATCAATGAAGTACCAGGGCACTATAGGCCAATCGCCCAACTTTGATCCCTGGAAAGGGACTGGAAGAAATTACTAAACAATGTATTTGAAGTCCCTGTCATCCACCAGGGGCTTAGTCAGCATAGATTTGCCAAACCAGCTGAATTTCCTTCTTTGGCAGGGTCACTGGCTGGAAGGACAGGGCAAGCAGGAGCTGGGACAGCTCTCCATTTTCGCCAGTCTTTGGTGGCTCCAAGGGGAAGAGTAGAAGCTCCTTTGCTGGGGCGCTGGTGTTAAAACAATTTCCTCCTAGTGTACTCATTATTTCATTAACTACAAATTCTGTTTTCATTTTTTAAATTTTAAACAGTAACAACAACAAAACATTGCAAAGAGAAGTGACAAAGTTGTGAATAACTGAGACCAGGACATTATTCACCAAGATGGAATGGAGTCTCATAGCCAAAGGGAGATGATAGAAATGGTTAGTCATAGATGTTGCTAAGCGAGAGCTTAGGGCCAGTGAGGAATCCAAAAGTACTCCTTAAATATGGAGTGTATGGATCAGTTATGAATGTGTAGTGTCAGCTAAAGAAGGCTGTGTCTATGAGTTCACCTTGTCCAAGCACTGGGCCATCTTGATGAATCAGATCATTCTGGTTACAATATGCATTTTGATAAGAATAAGATGATGAATGTTGTGAATACTGTTTGCCAATCATGTGGTGGTTTGATAAAAGTGGTTCAACTCATAACAAAAAAAATCATCAATATTAGTATTTACCAGAATTTTTTAAAAATCATTCCTACAATATTCTGTCAGTCCATGGTAAACTAAAAGTCCTCCTTAAGGGCCATAAAGACTCTTGAATAAGTTTTGTTTATTTGAGCAGATTTAAAGAAACATAAGAACTGAACCTAGCTTTCCTAAGACTTCCACTCAAATCATAGATCTTGAAGATAGAAGAGACCAGTTTAAATCTTCCAGTCCATCTTGCTGCCAATGCAGGACTGACCCCTACAGTGCCTAGAGCCGGTCCTGAATGGCATAGGTGGACAAGAACCAAGGACCCACAGTCAGCTATCTGCTAGTCTCCCTTGCCCCTCCATTGCATCCAAGCTCTGCAGTGGGGCATTTAGGAAACTACAACTACTATAGAATGCTGCAACACATCTTCTCAGCGTTACAGACTACCATGAGCACAACAGACACAGGGTTCTCATAGAATCAAATTCAAGCTTTTGGTCCTTATATTTAAGCTGTTCCATAGTGTGGGCCCAAGATACCCAAAAGACTAACTAAAAATCCAAGATGGAGACTGAGGTTGGCAACTACACTCCTCTGGAACGATGGAATGTTCTACAGTAAGGGTAAAGCTCATCTCTGTGGCAGACCAAGCTTTCTCTGGGGCTGGCTCAAGACTGAAATAAATTCCCTCAGAAATTTAGGCTCATCACACACCTCACCACTTTCTGTTCCAAGTGCTGGGGGCATATCTTAGACCTTGCCTTCTATAAAATAACAAACAGCTATATTTTTCATAATCCCTACCAAACCACTGCATTGCATTGCATATGCTTCTCCCCCTTTGGAGAGGCTCAAAGAACAAATAGTATGTGACAGAGGTAAATCACATTGCTTAATTCACTACTGGCAGATGCTCAGACACTACTGTAATGAGCAGTATAAATTTCTATTCTACATAGTTCTTTCTTGTAGAAGCATAGAGTTCACTACTAAAATAGGTCTAGTTTGAGAGAGGTATGAAAGAGAATCAATTGGAAGGCCTATGAAATAATTAAAGTAAAAAGAGATGGACTATCAGAATTGTTTTATGATAAATACTATATGAACTGAAGAATCCCATCTTCCATTTTGTGTTGCCAGACACTACTAACATGTCAAAGAAAGCTCTATTTTATAGGTAGGTAAATCAAGTAGATACATAAAACTATCTTTTTGTGATTGCAGTGAGATTCAAATCAGGTAATAGGAGAGGTTTATAAAATGCATAAACAAGCAAAACTATAGCAAGACACGTTATATGCAAGGTTCAGGAATATTTCCCAGGACCAACTATGTCAGGAATGCAGCTTCGAAATTAAAATCCTAACATTTTAATATAGTGCAGTAGTGCTCTCTGGTGGTGACATAGCAAAATCTTGGTTCATCAGTCAAAATGTGATCAACAAATGGCCCAGATTTAGTTCTCTGTTTCTAAGTCAAAGACGATATACAATTAAAATGTAAGATACCCCCTGAATTACTAAATACACTGGACTGTTGATAAAGGGAGGATGCTCAAACTAGGTCAATATAATTCAATGTTTTGAAAAAGTAGTAGTAGTTGTAATTTTTAAAAACAGTACATTTTATTGACCTCTAATTTGAGCATCATCCCATTTTATATAGATACTCCACACACACACACACACACACACACTACTTAACAGGACTGAACTACCTAATTATAAAAAGGGAAAGGATTTCTTTAAGTACCCCCAATGTTCTGTAGTTAAACAAGCATAATTTTCCAAGAACAGCTAAATGGGTTACTTGCTTTCGGGGAGGTCAACTTCAGGAGAATGAAAACTTCCACTAAGACAAGTTAGATATAGTTTACACCCTCAAGGTCTGCACTTGCTCAGTTAACTGCTCAAATACCTCAAAGACTCTGAATAAAAAGTGTGATCTTTGCAGGGACCAGGGGACAATATCATCCCACAAACTGATTTACAGGAAAACAAAGCAAATTATTTTTGGAACAAGTATTAAATTATTATTTGTAGAACAGTAGTTCCTACAGGTTACAGCTGAGATCAGGACCCCACATATGTTAAGCTTTATCCTAATAGAAAGTAACAAATGCTCCTTGCCACAAATTGCTTTCAGGGTATGTCTAAACTGCAAACCTATCCTCTGTAGGTCAGTGGTACATGGCCTCACCAGGAGTGCTTCCACCAACGTAAGTTCCCAGTCTCTATGCTCCTCTGGCTGCTCCCGGCCAGGATCCTGGCTGCCCCACAGACAGATGGGAAGCTGCCCATGGTTTCTTCCCCCCCATCCCATTCCCCCCCAGGAGCAGGCAGGGGATGCCTCCTGGGGCTTCTTGCCCCCCTTCCCTCCATTCCCCAATGGCAGCGGGGACTAGGGTGATCAGACAGCAAGTGTAACAAATTGGGACAGAGATTGGAGGATAATAGGAGCCTATGTAAGACAAAGCCCCAAATATCAGGACTATCCCTAAAAAAATGGGACATTTGGTCAACCTAACAGGAGCATTCTTGTCAATGTCGAAGCTCTTGCCGTGAAATTGACAAGATAGCTATGTCAGGGACACAGTGTCTGCATTCCCCTAACTACATTGACATAAGCTTTACGCCTCGCGTGGTGGTAGAGTTATGTTTCTCTAATAGGGCACTTACATCAGTGGGAGAAACATCAGTGTCTACACTACAGCCTAACTGACCTGTGTCATGGTATAATTCCCAAATCTGGAACCTTAGGTCCAAAAATAATGAGTACCGAGCATGAGTCCGTATCTTTAATGTACCAGCTAAATCCTCTGATTCTGCTGCCACCAAATCAGAGGCTCTTGAGGTCTTGATGAACCTGGTCTCCCAAAACATTCCCGGGGACCCAAGACCCAGATCCCCTGGTCTTATACAGGAAGTAACTTTCCCTGGTCTTGCCACTCTAGACTTCCCCCCTGGTTCCCTGAAGTACTCATTGTGCTTCAACTCCATGAAACAACACAGAGAAAATCAGGTTTTTCTCCTCCCCCTTCTCTCTCTCCCAGATTCTTCCACCCGGGGACACTAGAGAGAGAGACAGATTCAAGCTTCATGAAACTAAACAAAGGGATTCCCCTTTCCCCCTTCTCCAGAAGAGAGACAGTAATCCTGACACAGAGATTCCTATCCCTTGAGCCTCAACTAGAAAAGAAAATCAAACAGGTCTTAAAAAAGAAAGCTCTAATAAAAAGAAAGAAAGACATAAAAATCGTCTCTTAATCAAGAATGAAAATTAATCGCCAAGATGAAGTATTATCAGGGTCTGTTAACTATAAAAAATGAATAAACAGCCTTCTTCAGAAAAATACAATTTAAAACATTTTCCCCAGCAAACTACACCTTGCAAACACCTGAAAACAATGTAAGCCTATATTGTCTTCTACCTGTACTTACATTGGGAAACAGAGAGATTTAGAGGCCTGGAGACAGTGTTGATCCCCTCAGAGCCTAGATAGCACACAGACACAGAAACAAAGGACCCCACCGCCAAAACTTCCCTCCTTTGCGATTTGAAAGTAATCGTTTGTTCCTGGAATTGTCTCTGGTCAGGCCTTGTTGCTTCTGTTAACCCTTTACAGGTGAAAGAGACATTTACCCTTAGCTTATCTCATCTGTTTATGACACTGTGTAGTAAGACCAGACCCTCCAGTCTAAATAGACAAGACAGAAAGAGAGTGAGATTGGAGACTATTATATTATCCCATTTGATGATATGCAACTGAGGTCAGAGGCCCTAGTTTGGTAAAGCCAATTAAAGCACATGTTAATCCATGCGCCTATTCAAGGAAAGTAATTTCTAGTGTTTTGCCTGAATAGAGAAGGGAATGAAAGTCATGTGTTGTTAAAAGCCTCTTTGGAATCAGATCTTCATGCCACTTGCCTATGCCGTCGCACAGGAAGTCTGGCTAGAGCTGGGATGAACTGAATTCAAGTCTGCCCTGCACCCAAAAGACCATCTGGAACTCTTAATTTGAAAGTACTATGCTAACAGGAAAAATGAGTCATTCTGGAACAATGTTTTCCCTCCTTTACACAGCATAATGGAATAAGAGAATAATTTAACTGAAACAGGGCTGGGAAGCCGCCCCAAGGAAATAGAGCAGTATGCCACACAGCATCAAAACACATCTTTGGAGCAATGCCTGAGAAAAGGAACTGCTATTCAGAAGGGGAATTGTCAAGTTAGCCTCTGGTGTCTGCTACAATGTTCTTTGCCCAAGTGTCATTATTTGAGTCAATATTGCAGAACAAGTTAAATGTTGGCAGAGCATTAACTTGAAATCATGTCTTTACACAGTGAATGTCTGCCAATATTCACAAGGGGTTCCTACAATATGTCGTCCCTTAGCCTCTCATTAACCTCCATTGACCAGGGTCCCATTGTATTTGCAGACAGAAGGGATGAGGGAATGAGATACTTGATCATTTGTTTTCCCATTTTCTCTAATCAAGCAGAGAGCCTATGAGACAACTTACATTAATTGTATTTTTTTCGGAAGTGGTTTATAATTTTATTCTGAAACCTATTCTGAGGTATCTGGTTAGTACAGCAGTGTATTCATATTGCTAAACGCTAAAGGTGCATGTGTTTAGTGAGGGCAGAGGTTAAGCCTTGCAGAGGAACCTTACCTGGGAAACATTTTCTTCAAAATGGTTTTTTTAGGAGCTTGGGATAGACATCTCTGGCAGTGTTAATTTAGTATGTCCAAGGAGGGGGAATGAACCTCTCAGAGGCAGAGGAATCACTCACATCCTCTTTGATTTGGTAGCATAATGTTATAAAGGGGCTCTGAGAAATCCCTCCAGCTCATAACTAGACTCTTAAACCTGACTGAGCAGTCACATGTTCAGTCATTGATGAAGAACATGAGAACAAGTATCAGAGGGGTAAGCCGTGTTAGTCCTGAATCTGTAAAAGCAGCAGAGAATCCTGTGGCACCTTAATAGACTACCAGAAGGTTTTGGTTATATGGAGGTTTCGTGGTGCATACCCACTTCGTCCGAATTGAATGTAGTGGAAAATTTCCAAGGGGCCGGTATATATATCTAGCAGCAGTTAGAGATAACGAGGTTAGTTCAAGTCAGGGAGGATGAGCCCGTTCTAGTCCTGTGTCTGAGTAGATGGTGCACCAATCCACAAACCCGGCAATCCTGAAACGCCCCATCATCTCGGGCATTGGCACTCTCACTGAAGGACTGTCTGGATATGTGGGACTCCTACTCAGACCCGCTATGCCACCAGCACTCCCCAGCAATTCTTCCCCCCCCC
This sequence comes from Chelonoidis abingdonii, assembly GCF_003597395.2. Lineage (NCBI taxonomy): Eukaryota > Metazoa > Chordata > Testudines > Testudinidae > Chelonoidis > Chelonoidis abingdonii. The sequence continues at coordinate 331,797,468 of NC_133769.1, forward strand.
CCCGTGAGACCACTGATTCCTGAGGTAAACTACAATGTATTGGTCACTCCAAACACACCATACTAAGCACCATGGATTTAAAGAGGCTCTCTAACAACAAATCCACACACAGATGGATACAGCTTGTCAGGAACAGTATCCTGATGATGCCACAGTACAACTGGCTGCTGAGCTCTGTGCCTTTATACTCACATCACGTATTTCCAATTTGATGACCATATATATCCCCAGATCAGTGGCACTGCTGTGGGCACCCGCGCCCCACAATATGCAATATTTTTATGGCGACCTGGACAATGCTTCCTCAGCTCTTCCACTTACGCCCCTTCTCTACCTATGCTACATTGATGACATCTTCATCATCTGGACCCATGGGAAGGAGACTCTGGAAAATTCCACCCATGATTTCCACAGCTTCCACCCAGCACCATCACCTCACCTGGACAATCTAACACGGGAGGTCCACTTTCCTAAAAAAGGACCAAACCGCCCACGGGTGCAAATAAAGGATGGTCACATAACACCACCGACTATATCAAAAACCTAACCGACCGCTATGCCTACCTTCAATGCCTCAGTTCCATCCCGGGCACACTAGCGATCACAGCCCGATCCATTGTCTACCGTCAAGCAGCCTGAGGTAAACCGCATCTGCTCTAACGCCCTCAGACAGAGACCCAAACCTACAATCTCCACCTAGCATTCTCAAACTACAATACCTCAACAACGAGAAATAAGGAGAACAGATCAACAGAGCCAGAACGTGTACACCAGAAGCTCTACTGCAAGACAAACCCAAGAAAGAAACCAAACAGGACTCCTACTGGCCATCACATACAGCCCCAGCTAAAACCCCTCCAACGCCATCATTATCAGGGATCTACAACCCATCCTGGACAAATGATCCACACTTTCACAGGCCTTGGTGGAGGCCAATCTTGCCCACAGACAACTGCCAACCTGAATGTATTCTCACTCAGCACTGCACACCCCAACCATAGTAGCCTAGCTCAGGAAACCAATCATGCAACAAAACCCCGATGCCAACTCCTGCCCACATATCTAACACCAGCGACACCTCACAGGACCTAACCAAGATCAGCCACACATCACCGTTCATATCACTTTGCACGTCCACCAATGAATATACGCCAATCCATATCCCGAATGCCCCTCTGCTATGTAACATCGTCCAAACTGGACAGTCTCTATGGCAAAGGATAAATGGACACAAATCAGATATTAGGAATGGAATATACAAAAAGCCCTGTAGGAGAGCACTTCAACCTCCCTGGCCACACTATAGCAAGACTTAAGGTGGCCACCTTGCAGCAAAAAAACTTCAAGGACCAGACTTCAAAGAGAACGCTGAGGCTTCCAATCATGCTGCAAATTTGACGACATCAGCTCAGGGGCTTGAAAAGACTGTGAATGGCTTGCCACCTCCAGAACGCGAGTTCTCCTCCCTTGTTTTCAACAAGCCTCTACTGCTAGAAAGGGCCTCAATCCTCCCTGATTTGAATTAACCTGTTATTCTTCTAGCTGCCTTGCTAAGCAATAATATTACCTCCCTGGAAATTTCCCCCTACATTCATCTGAGAAGTGGGTATTCCGCCCACGCAAGCTCCATGATCCACAAACTCTGTTAGTCTATAAGGTGCCACAGGTAGGATTCTTTGGCTGCTTTTACATGAGAACAAGGCAATGAGTCACGCCATTATGTAACTTTAGAGAGGCAAGCATGGACTTATGGACTGAAGAGAACAGTAAGGATGTTGCTTTGACTCTGTATGGGCTGGCAGTCGTTCAACTTCTTCAGTGTTTCCATTGGATAAAGACCCATGATAATATTTAATACGTAACCTACCAAAGGGTGCTGTGAGGATTGTTGTATTGTTGGATAAATATCAATCACCGATACACAATCCTAAAATATTATTTGTACTCATTAAGAAATGTTCGCAACTGTGAGAAATGCACTTTACAAATTAAAACTAGGAAACAATGAATGTCTAGATTGGTTTTTAATATTACTTTGCTGTAAGTTTGACAGGAACTGCCTCTTAAATCCAGTCCACTGTTGCCTCTACAAAGAACCAAGCACTCCCATTTCTTCATATTGTGCTGATGCAAAAGACCATCTGCAGTTCAGCTCTGTGCCAATGGCTAAATGTTTATTGCTTTGTGGTCCTAGAATTTAGGCTATGGCTATTGACTCATTCACATATTCCCCCTGCCCCATACCAGCTCTTGCCAGTATACCATGGTATTGTTTCGAAAGGAATTTGTGTCGCTTTCTTTGTGGACTGACATTAACCATCCTGATGCAAAGGTCACACTTCCCAGTATGTGAACCCAGGTTGTCAAGCGAGCTATGCTGATGTTTACCACCTGACATCTGATCCTGTGAATTGAGAAGAAAGTATTCAGGGCAGGCCTGAACAACACGAATGGGATTTAAATCTGTTCATTCATTTACGCCAAAAGTTATAGGAAGACAAAAATGAAGAGAGATTTGACTTTTCCTCCTCTATTGCCACAGGGTGGCCACCTCACCACACAAATCTGAGTTGTTAGTAAACAAACTGAATAGCTCTTTTCTTCTCAATTTAAGCTGAAAAGGCACTTTACCTATCTATCTAAATCTTTCCATATAAAGATCAGATTCACACAATTCTGTAACAGTGTCTAAATAATCAGATAATTCCACAAAATTATTATTAATTCATTATCTGTAATGCATTCCTAAGTAAGCATTATTAAAAAGCTGCTGTAATCAAGAGTGAAATACCTGCATGCAATTAATATGAAGGAAACATCTCCAGCAAATTCTAACATTTCACTCATTTGTCTTCCCTTAAAAATATGAACTGGACATCTGCTTTAGAAGATTCATGACATTTTGTTAGTGATTGGTATAAATGCAGCCTTTTAATTAGACCAGCTATTGGTTTGTTAACCTAACCTAATAAAAATAAATATATAGGATTGACTAGTATTCTGAAATGACATTTAGCTAATTTAACTGGCTTCCTTGGTTGGGCTTAAGTGTTTAGGGAGACTAGAGTGGACCCATCTTTAAAACCTCCTTTTAGGTATGTCTACAGTGCACATTAGCCTTGGGTCTACTCAGGTTGAGCCCAAGTTCCCGTTACTATCCACACACATACCAGTCTGCCTTGGGTCAGGAAGTACTGAGTCCTGCTGTGGATTTTGGTCAAGCCTCATATTTGGCAGTGGTAGTTGCGGTCATGATGCCGACCTGAGTCAGAAGGTTGTATAGTGCAGTATGGATCATAAGACTGTCGGTGCAGACCTATGTTCATCAACTATAAACCAGGTTCAATGCAGTGTGGATGCGGAAGACTGGGTCCCACAGACCACACTTAGTATTCAGTGTAGATGTAACCTGTGTGGTTTCCATTCCAATTCACACTCCTAGTTAGCTATGGGGCTCAGTTACAGAGTGATAGTCTCTGGAATCAAGACAAAGCGCCCAGGTACGCTGATTCCCCATCATTTCCAAGCTACACCAAATATATAAACCACACATGTTTAGACTTCCCTGTTAAAAGCTTAAGCAGACAACAGAGAAGACTGCGCAATTTCCCTTATAGCCGCCTTAAGCAGCATGGACAAACTCCTCACAAAATGTCAAGGCAGCTCCCTGAAAAAATAACAATGCAGCCTCTTGAAATCAGTTCTTCCTATGTCATAACGCAGTAGACTAGTTATTCACTAGCGAGTAACGCAATGCCAAAGTTTCAGATAGCATTGCAGTTAACTAAGACAGAAAGGATGTAAATAAACATTTCACGACAGAACTATCTTGATCTTACAGTACTGATGGGCTGGTCTACACAAGAGGTGAGGGTTCGATCTACACAGATCTCGCAACTTCAGCTACATACTTAGCTCACGCTCGAAAGAATAGATCGATATCTCAGTTCTCACGTGCAGTAGCATGTCGCCATGCCCCACGCTCCGCTACCTCCTCTTAGAGTTGGGCAGCTCCCATCCGGACATGAATTACCACAATGTCAATGGAGGTCGCAATTCCGAGGATCGATTTATATCGCGTTTAAACGAGAACTATATATGATCCCCGAAATCGAACATCGCACCTGCAGTTGTCCCTGCCCTCCCCTGAATAGGTTGTATCTGGACTTACTGTGACACATGCACATAGATAATAATGACATAAAGGGACTCACAAGTCATTGGCACAGTAAGAACCTTCAACATATATATAGGGTCAAACACAGACAAATACACTTAATCACCCTACCCTGATTCTACAAGTAAATGAAGAGTGACTTGGCACCCTAATAAAACCTTTATACCCATACATAATGCTGTCTTGATACAATATAAGCCGGTTAATGTTATTGTTCATATGACAGTTGGCTGGCGTCTGTCATGTCACATCTAGTATAATAATTATTGACTTATAAATAGATGTTGGCTTTGTGCTTTAATGACAAAACTGGGGCCTTAAACCATGGATAGAAAAATCAAAGATAAGAAACTAACACAAAAATATTGATTGCTTTTTGAAAGACACAATACACGCACCTCCCCCGAATGCGCTCTACAATATACATTGTACTAAAAATAGTGTTGAAAAAGGGACAATAAGTATTCCTTAGAACACCGGTTTGCTGATTCCCAATTACAAAAACCCACTTGCTAACTATAAATCTCACATACACAAGCGGAGAAAAATAAGTCATTAATTAAACTCTGTATCACAGGAATATACTCTCGCCAAAACATGACATTCATCACATCAAAGTGGTTTCTCTATAAAACTCACTGTGAAGCAAGTAGTGTTGGATGGAAAAAGTCCCAACAAAATTTGGTTAAGAACTTTTACTCGCTTTATTTACAAAGCTTGACGCTTCATACTTAAAGTTTTTCCATCATTTCTGGTTTTTTCTTCTTACTCACGTTTTGTAGATACTTTGCCAGACTAGCAGAGGAAAAACCCTTAGTATTTGGATTCATATGTAGATCATTGAGCCTAACGAAAATCCCTCTGAGCAAGAAAAGTGAGTAGAAATGCTCCACCTAAAATTCTATATGAACATGACACAACTCAAAGTACTACCCAGATACTTACAAAGCTCATGCATAAAAAAAGGAGATCAAAAACACGCTCACCACATCCAAACGTGTCCCAAAGGGCTTATCTTCGTGGAAGTCAAATGGAACTTGGCATAACTCACGAGAAGTTCCAGCCAAAGTTAACCCATGTAAGCATCCGTGCTAGAATAAGACATAAGACAAAAAAATCAAATACATCAAATAACTCGATGCGCAAATTTAAGTGGCCATGGGGCAATCTAAGCACCATATATACAGAGTCACCACGCTTGTGTCTGGAGCCTTTCTCGACTGATCTTAATACAAAGGACATAAAGTTAATCTTTATGAATCACCTTATTCTTTGTTATGAATTACATGTGAACAGATTAGGACTGGACTAAAACCCTGACATCAGACTTCTCCGAAACGGTTATTTTTTCTTGTGGCAGACCCCTGGTCCCTAGAATGTTATCATTGTGCTTCAAACTCCATGAAACACAACACAGAGAAATCAGGTTTCTCTCCCCCTTCTCTCTTCCTCAAGATTCTTCCACCCTGGGGAACTAGAAGAGAGAGACAGATTCAAGCTTCATGAATCTAAACAAAGGGATTCCCCTTTCCCCCTCTCTCCCAAGAGAGAGACAGTAATCCTGACACAGAGATTCCTATCCCTTGAGCCTCAACTAGAAAAGAAATCAAACAGGTCTTAAAAAAGAAAGCTCTAATAAAAAGAAAGAAAAGACATAAAAATCGTCTCTTAATCAAGCTGATATAATTAGTACAGGGCTCTGTTAATTTATAATAATGAATAAACAGCCATATTCAGAAAAAATATCAATTTAAACATTTCCAGCAAACCTACACACGCAAAACTTTTGATTACTCTGAAAAACAATGTAAAAGCCTATATTGTTCTTTCCTACCTGTACTTACAATTGAAACAGAAGATTAGAGAGCCTGTGAGACAGTGTGATCACCCTCTAGAGCCTAGATAGTCACACAGACACCAGAACAAAGGACGGACCCACACCCAAAACTTCCCTCCCTTGAGATTTGAAAGTATCTTGTTTCCTGATTGGTCCTCTGGTCAGGTGTTGTTTGTTAACCCTTTACAGGTGAAAGAGACATTAACCCTTAGCTATCTGTTTATGACACCTGTGTAGTATAGACCAGCCCTCAGTCTAAATAGACAAGACAGAAAGAGAGTGAGATTGGAGACGTATTACTATTATCCCCATTTGATAGATATGCAACTGAGGTACAGAGGCCCTAGTTTGGTAAAGCCATTAAGCACATGTTAATTCCATCCCTATTCAGGAAAGTATCTTCTTACGTGTTTTGCTGAATAGAGAAGGAATGAAGTATGTGTTTAAAAGCCTCTTTGAATCAGATCTTCATGACTTGCCTATGCTCGCACAGGAAGTCTGTGCTAGAGCTGGAATTGAACCTGATTCCAAGTCTAGCACCGCAACCAAAAGACCATTCTAACTCTTAATTTGAAAGTACTAATCTAAGGAAAATGAGTCATTCTGGAACAATTTTTTCCCTCCTTTACACAGCATAAATGGAATAAGAGAATAAATAACTGAACAGGGGCTGGGAAAGCCGCCCACAAGGAAATAGAGCAGTATGCCACACAGCACCAAAAACACATCTTTGGAGCACTGCCTGAGAAAAGGAACTGCTATTCAGAAGGGGAAGTTGTCAAGTTAGCCTCGGTGTCTGCTACATGTTCCTTTGCCCAAGTGTCATTATTTGAGTCAATATTTGCAGAACAAGTTAATGTTGGCAGAGCATTAACTTGAAATAAATGTCTTACACAGTGATGTCTGCCAATATTCAACAAGGGGTTCCTACAAATATGTCTCCTTAGCCTCTCATTAACCTCATTGACCAGGGTCCATGTATTTGCAGACAGAAGGGATGAGGGAATGAGATACTTGATCATTTGTTTTCCCATTTTCTCATAATCAAGCAGAGAGGCTATGACAACTTACATTAATTGTATTTTTTCGGAAGTGTTTATAATTTATTCCTGAAACCTATTCTGAGGTCATTGGTAGTACAGCAGTGTATTCATTTGCTATAACCTAAAGTGCATGTGTTTAGTGAGGGCAGAGGTTAAGCCTTTGCAGAGGAACTCTTACTCTGGGAAACATTTTCTTAAAAATGGTTATTTTTAGGAGCTATGGGATAAGACATCTCTGGCAGTGTTAATTTAGTAGTGTCCAAGGAGGGGATGAACTCTCAGAGGCAGAGGAATCACTCCAGTCCCTCCTTTGATTTGGTAGCATAATGTTATCAAGGGGCTCTGAGAAATCCCCTCCAGCTCATAACTAGACCTATTAAACTGACTGAAGCAGTCACATGTTCAGTCATTGATGAAGAACCATGAGAACAAGTATCAGAGGGGTAGCCGTGTTAGTCTGAATCTGTAAAAGCAGCAGAGAATCCTGTGGCACCTTATAGACTAACAGAGGTTTTGGATCATGAGTTTTCGTGGGTGAATACCCACTTCGTCAGATGAATGTAGTGGAAATTTCCAGGGGCAGGTATATATATGCTAGCAAGCAAGTTAGAGATAACGAGGTTAGTTCAATCAGGGAGGATGAGACTGGTTCCTAGTCTGTGTCCTGTATGTAGAGAGTGGTGCACCATCCAAATCCCGGCAAATCCTGACGCCCATCATCTCGGCATTGGCACTCTCACCTGAAGGACTGTCTGGATATGTGACTCCTAACTCAGACCCTATGCCACCAGGCCACTCCACAGCAATATCCGTGACACACACTGATTTACCCTGAGGAAACTACAATGTATGTCACCTCCAGAACACACCATCCTAGCCACCATGGGATGTAGAGGCTCTAACAAACATCCACAACACAGATGGAATACAAGCTGTCAGGGAACAGTGATCCCGTATTGTGTTCCACAGTAACAACGGCTGCTGAGCTCTGTGCCTTTGATACTCACACACGACTATTTCCAATTGAATGACAATATATATCTCCCAGATCAGTGGACGCTGTGGGCAGCCCGCATCGGCCCCACAATGATGCCAATATTTTTTATGGCTGACCTGGAAACAATGCTTCTCAGCTCTCGTCCACTTTACGGCCCCTTCTACCTATGCTAACATTGAATGAAAATCCTTCATCAAATCTGGACCCATGGGAAGGAGACTCTGGAAACAATAAATCTCCCCACCATGACTTTCACAGCTTCCGACCCTCCACCAATCAACCGCCTCTAGCCGTGGGAGCATCCTAATCATACACCGTAAGGGAGAGTCCACTTTTCCTAGACACCAACCGTGTGCCACTAAAATAAGGATGATGCACATTCAACGACCTAAGCCCTATACGTCAAAAACTATCCGCACCGCTATGCCTTACCTTCGCATGGCCTCCAGCTTCCATTCCCGGGCTACATCTACACGTCCATCTGTCTCACAGCTCACAGCACTGAGGCGTAACAGAACCGCAAATCTTGCTTCCTAACCCTCACCGACAGCAACCCAACCTAAGCAAATCTCACTCAGCATTCAACATCTATCAACTTAGACACCACACGAGGACCAATAAGCAAACAAGCAAGAGCAGCGGTTCAGCACAGTAGGCCTATACCAGCAGCCTGCTAGCAAGACAGAAACGCCAGGATGAGAGAGGAAACGCAAATCAGGACTCCACTGGCGCATCACAACAGCCTCAGCTAAAACCCTCCAAACGCATCACTCAGGGATTCTACTAACCCATCCTGGACAATGATCCACACTTTCACAGGCCTTGGGTGGCAGGCCAATCTTGCCTCACAGACAACCTGCCAACCTGAAATGTATTCTCACAAGCAACGTCATCACCCCACCTAGTAGCTCTAGCTCAGGAACCAATCGCATGCACAACCCCGATGCCAAACTGCCGCACATATCTACACCAGCGACACATCACAGGACCTAACAAGATCAGCCACACCCCTCACGTTTCATTCACTGTGCACGTCCACCAATGTAATATACGCCATGAAATGCCGCAAGCCAGCCTCTGCTATGTACATGTCGGCCAAACTGGACAGGTCTCTATGGAAAAGGATAAATGGACACGAAATCTAGATATAGGAATGGCAATATACAAAAAACTGTAAGGAGAGCACGTCAACCTCCCTGGCCACACTTAGATAAGCAACCTTAAGGTGGCCATCTGCAGCAAAAACATTCAGGACCAGACTTCAAAGAGAAACTGCTGAGCTTCAATTCATCTGCAAATTTGACACCGAATAGGCTCAGGGTTGAACAAGACTGGAATGGGTTTGCCAAAGCGTACAGAACCAGTTTAATCCTCCCTTGTTTTGTCACACCTTCTAGCTGGCTGAGACGAGGGCTCTAATCCTCACCTCGATTGGATTAAACCTCGTTATCTCTAGCTTGCTTGCTAGCATATATATACCTGCCCCTGGAAATTTCCACTACATTCATCTGACGAAGTGGGTATTCACCCACGAAAGCTCATGATCCAAAAACTCTGTTAGTCTATAAGGTGCCACAGGATTCTTTGCTGCTTTTACATGAGAACAAGGCCAATGAGTCAGCCATTATGTAACTTTAGAGAGGCAGCATGGACTAGTGGACTGAATGAGACAGTAAGGATGTTGCTTTGACTCTGTATGGCCTTGGGCAAGTCGTTCAACTTCTTCAGTGTTTTCCCATTGATAAAACCATGATAATATTTACATACGTACCTACCAAGGGTGCTGTGAGGATTAGTTAGTAATTGTTGGAAAAATATAAATCACGATACACATCCTAAATATTATTTGTACTCATTAAAAGAAATGTTCGGCACTGTGAGAAATTGCACTTTACAAATTAACTAGGAAAACCAATGAATGTCTAGATTGGTTTATATTACTTTGCTGATAAGTTTGAAGGAACTGCCTCTTCAAATCCAGTCCACTGTTGCTCTACAAAGATACCAAGCATCCTCCCATTTCTTCATATTGTGCTGATGCAAAAGACCATCTGCAAGTTCAAAGCCTCTGTGCATGGCTAAATGTTATTGCTTTGTGTCTATGAATTAGGCTATGGCTATTGACTCATTCACATATCCCCCCCTGCCCCATACACAGCTCTTGAACAGTATCACCATGGTATTGTTTCGAAAGGAATTTGTGTGTTTCTTTGTGGACTGATTAAAATCCTGATGCAAAGGTCACACTTCCATATTGTGAACCAGGCTTGTCAATGGAGCTATGCTGATTTATACCAGCTGACAATCTGATCCTGTGAATTGAGAAGAAAGTATTCAGGGCATGGCCTGAACAACACGAATGGATTAATCTGTTTCATTCATTTACCCAAAAGTTATAGGAAGACCCAAAATGAAGAGAGATTTGACTTTTCTCTCTATTGCCACAGGGTGGCCACCTAACCACACTAATCTGAGTTGTTAGTAACACACTGAATAGCTCTTTTCTTCTCAATTTAGATGAAAGGCACTTCACCTATTCTAAATCTTTCCATATAAAGTATCAGATTTCACACAATTCTGTAACAGTGTCTAAATATTCAGATAATTCCACAAAATTATTATTATTCATTATCTGTATGCATTCCTATAGTAGCATTATTAAAAAGCTGCTGTAATCAAGAAGTTGAAATATGAATGGAAATTATATGAAGGAAAAATCTCATACAAATTCTAACATTCCACTCATTGTCTTCCCTTAAAAATATGACTGAATCTGCTTTAGAAGATTCATGACATTTTGTTAGTGATTGGTATAAATGCATCCTTTTAATTAGACCAGCTATTGGTTGTTAACACTAATCCATATAAAAATAAATATAATGATTGATCAGTAATTCTGAAATGACATTTAGCTAATTTAACTGGCTTCCTTGGTTGGGCTAAGCTGTTTAGGGCAGGACTAGAGTGGACCCATCTTTAAACCTCCTTTAGGTATGTCTACAGTGCACATTAAGCCTTGGGTCTAACTCAGGTTTGAGCCCAAGTCCCCGTTCTATCCACACACATACCAGTCTGCCTTGGGTCAGGAAGTACCTGAGTCCTGCTGTGATTTTGGTCCAAGCCCTCATATTTTGCAGTGTAGTTGCCGGTCATGATGCAGACCTGAGTCAGAAGGTCTGTATAGTGCAGTATGGATGCATTAGTACTGTCGTGAGACCTATGTTCATCAACTATAAACCCAGGTTCAATGCAGTGTGGATGCGGAAGACTGGGTCCCACAGACCCACACTTAGTATTCAGTGTAGATGTAACCTGTGTGGTTTCCCAATTCCAATTCACAACTCCTAGTAGCTATGGGGCTCTTCCAGCAGCCAGGGATTGCCAGAGCACAGTGGCAAACATGCCCTCTCGTCTTGTGACTATGAACTGCAAGACTAGAGGCCAGAAGGTGGCTTAGAACTGGACCACCAGTGCCATCAACATTGGGGAGCTGATGCACTAGGGCGTTCCTGCCCATGATACATCATGAAAGACATCAGCTGGCCAGGGAACCTGGTCCATAGAAGAGGATGGGGACACGAGGCAACAAAGCTGCAGCTCTCATAAGGCATTGTGGTGGCATTTCTGAACTGAAATGGTTCAGTTTTGGGGCTAGACGTTTTTATTTGAAAAGAACCTTTTTCTCCCATGGAAAGCAAATACTTTTCACAAAACATTTTGTTTAGTCAAAAATCCAGTTTTCCACTGAAAACCAGTTTCAGTGAAAATTTTTTGTTCAGTTCTACTCATAAGGTTTGTAGAGTCAATTCAGATAAATATCCAAAATTTGGCTACTAAACATGAACTTTTCTGAACTGATTTAGACCCCTGGAGCTGCAACACTGCACTGACACTATCATTAGAATGAGCTTTCTAAAGGATTATGGTGTTTCCTTTAATGTGTCCTTCACAATGGCATCTAACTACCTTTCAAAGACCTGTTTCTCACAAATTCACCAAGTAAGTCCTATTTAGTATCTATAGGTCATATTTAAAATACTCAGATGACAGCAATCCAGGGAAAGGATAATCATTCAAAAAGGTGAGTCCATGAACTGGAATATTTACTAAAACATCAGGGGATAACAGAATAAGATTTAGAAATGTTGGAAATTCAAAGGATCTTTTTGAAGAGGAATTGTGGTAATATAAACTTCATCCTGCATACTCCTAAGAAATGGCATTCTTGGGGAAAGATGGGTTTTAAGGCAATGCCATTGTTATTTCAGGTTGCCCCTTCATGTGTTCTTCAAATTTCCAAAGAGAATTTGACTAGAAATTTATCCAGGGTGTGGGCATAAGGGGATATTTTTCCCACGGAAATGACAAGCCATTCATGTGTGGTCTGAGAGAAGGCAGATTGAATTACACCCCGAGAGTAATAGTTGTACCATAACTAAAACTTACTATGCTATCTTACTGACCCCTTTTTCAGGAGGAGGGCTGCATTTAAGGCTCTAAAATATATTTTATTTGTCTGTTTTCTGTGTAGTCGAACATGGCATCAACGGCTTGATCTTCACAAAGTGAAGCCCGAGGACAGAATTTACTTTTGCATATGTCTTACCACACCTCACACATGTATCACAAAGCACGCTGGCTATGTGCCTGTGCAAATCCCCCATTAGTACCCCACATTTAAGGCTTCACACAATAGTAATTAATTTGTTTTAGGAAAATGGTGTTATGGATTTGGAGATAATTTTATCTCTGTCTTATTGCCAGAGGCAGGTAAACCAGCTGTGAGCTACAGGTTAGGTGCTGATTGTGCAGTGAAAATGAGCTGCCATCTTAACTCCTATAAGGGTTGAATTGGTAATGTGACAATCTTGAAAAAACAAAACAAGCTTTTCAGAGGTAGTTACTTTCTTTATCCAATGTAGAGACAAATTCAACCCTTAAATAACCCTGTAAGACTTCCAGTGTCTTATAGGACAGGCAAACATCACCAGCTCAGCTTGAATTTGAATACCCAAGCACCTTTGCTAAATTCTTAAGAATTTAGTAACACTAAAGAGTAAATGCAGCTCCATAATACACAACAATATGAAATTAAGAAAGTCCCAAACCCGAATAGGGGGTGGAAAACAAGATTAATGTTTATTATTTAAATCACAATACCTAAGCAAGTGCACTTTAGAACAGGGAGTATGCAAGAAAGTTACCAATGTTGTAACATAATGCATCATCTTGTAAAAACAATGTACAGAAAATGGTGGATTCCAGCATCATTCATAACTCTCGTGGATGGAGGGGTCTTAATGTTCTTAAATTTGACAGAATGGATTCACTGTGAGCATGGGGTCCCCAGGCAAGTAGCTCAGATACTTTCAAATGAGGATTATATATTTATACGAACAAAAATATCATCTGAAGTTGCATTATTCAGTTATAAATATAATTCTGTAGGGCACAAACTGATTACCAGCAGGCTTCAGGAAGGAATTTCTTCATGGGGTGTATTATGCTGAGTGACTAGTTATGTTTTTTTTCAGACATAAAACTGGCTTGCCCTTAGAATGGCCTTTTTATTCAATAGGAGAACAACAAAACAACAAATGAAAATGTAGTGTAATATTTCCACCCCTGCATGCCAACATTGGCAAAGAAGATTGCAATACATCATAAAAAATATCTCTGTGGATCAAGAGTTTTGTCTGTTCTGCTGCTGCAGCATAAAAGAGGGATGGAAGTCACTGCTACAGGATATTGTTGAGGCCAAGATTCACAGAGGAAGGGACATTTATATGGGTAGCATGAATATCCAGTTATATTAGTTAATATTAACAAAAAGGGAGCCAGCTACCATGAGATCTTCATGGTGGGCACATTCTACAGTTTCTTGTATCTTCCTCTGAAATGTCTGGTGTCAGTCACTCTTGGAGACAGGACACTGAACTAGATGGGCTACAGGTCCAATTCAATATGGTAATTTCTGTGTTCCTATGAATGTATTCCAGCTGCCCCCACCCCCTGAAAACTTTTCTTGGCATGGGGAATGGAGTTAGGACCAAATCAGGAGGCCCCCTGAAGATGGTTGTTGGTAGGAATGGCAACCTGCCATGTGGGCGGGGTGAAGGCACCCAGTTTTGGAGTGGAGCAGGAGGAGTTGGGGATTACAGGTCATTGACCCATTCATGAACATGTACCTTGAAATAAATCTGTTGTGTATTGTAAGAAACTCCAAAGGCCTGTCAAGGGAAGATTGCTGGGGTCCCATAAAAGATGTGTCCAGAAAATAGGAAGAGGGGGCTGGGGAGAGGTGTCAACGGGGTTAGAAGGCTGGGCAGCAAAATATCTGGGTGCTCAAACTTTTCTATTCTGTATATTTGGTTTCCTGAATAAGGGTTTATATGGTATTAATGTCATTAAAGGTAATTTTAAACAGGCCGCACATGCTTAGCTATTATTAGTATTTTAAAGTATTGTAGAGAAATCTACTGTTAATGTTGCTTCAAAAAGGTCAGGTCTGGTAAAATAACATTTTACACTCCAGAATCTGGAGCATGAACCTCTATAAAATTACTATCATTCACTGACATTTCAAGTTCAGGAAGGAGATATTTCCTTCTCTGATTATCAGTGTTTTCTGCTTCTGTGTAATATTTAACTCATGAGGCTCTGAAGGTTATATGAGCTGTCTGTTTATATACTTTGGAAAGTTTTATACACCACCCTGCTGTTATTACACACAAATAAGTGACTGAATAAGTAAGTAAGCCTAAATCAATGAATTTACCAGAAATATAAACCAAACTGCTCAGTCTCAAGTATTGTTTATTTTTAATCCTGCCTAGTTTTGAGGACTAGTGTATAGAATTCTTTGTGAGAGTCCTGACGCTGTTGAAGATCCCTTCAAAGAAAAACCAGTTATAGAAAACTGTTAACCCCAGAGATCATGTGATCAGTTAATGTACTTGATTCACACACACAGGTAATCCACAGGGCTGCACTCCAGACAGTTAAGTGGCTTTAACGTAAACTCCTATTGCAGAGGGCTAGAAAGCAGATAAAAGCTTCATTTGTCTTCTGAGCACTTGCTGAAAATCTACCCATTATACAATGCAGACCTGTATGAAGGCTGCTGGTGCCTTTTTGATGTGGCAGAATTCCCTTCTTTCTGTGAAGAGTCAATGACCCAGCTTTTCTTCTTCACTGGCAGAATGTAGGTATTCACTCACAAAACATTCCAGCACTCTGATAGATAGCTGTGCTGAACTTGGCCTGCACAGAGCTGTGGGATCAAAACTTGGACAGATCCTTTGTTCTGTCGCATGGTGTCAGCAAGTTGCAGTAGCCAGTCTGTCAACCAAGAAGCATTTCAATGGGAGGATAGATCTTTTAGTTCACAGATAGAGCAACAAAGGTTTACTTATGATTTAGCTGCCTCCCATGAAAAACAGTTTTTTTGTGTAAGCATATTTATCATCTGCTCTTGTCATCGTTTCTCAGTTTATGGTGACAGTCATACCATGGATGGGGTACAGAGTCTTTTATCTGTAAATGTTAACATGTCTTTGAAGACTAAGCATGAAATATATTACATCAAGTTTAATGATATAAAAGCTGGAATGACTTCATAAAAAGAGAGGATCATGAAAACAGACATAACTGTTTGTGGATTGTTTAGAAAATAAAGCTACAGTCAAAAGCATGAAGTCAAACAAACATAGTATTTGTTTTAAAGGTCCTACAATGTGCACTAATCCAGCTCTCACTGAAGATAGCAGGAATCTTTCCATTGACTTCAATGAAAATTTAATCTTGCCTCTCATCAATATTAAATTCATATAACTAAACTGCTTACGTTCATCACCAAAATTAGAGATTTTTTTGGTTGCCTTAGGATACAGCACCTTTCTATTATGTGCTTAGCCATGAGACCATCCCCAGATATGCACACAAAGGAAGTAATACAGCTACCCAAGCTTAGGCATTTGGAGGATTGACAGATGTATGTCCTCCCTGCTAAACATAGGGTCAGATCCTCAAGTGGAGTAAATGGCCATAACTCCCTTGGCTTCAATGGTTTGAGTGTTTTGCATGTTCTGCTTACTCTTAGAATGAAAGTTTTTATGTCACAACCACAATTTTTATATGTCCCAAAGACATTTCTTGTTTTACTGCACACAATAAATGCTGTTTAAAAAAATACTTTAAAAAATAATGAATAGACAAATAAAGAACAGCATTTGAACTTCCATTTGATGTGCAACTAGTAGAATTTTGTAATCAGTCAATTTGAATTAACCACAATAGTGACACATGCAGTCTAAGGAAGCCAAATCATGGCCATGGGATTCTTATGCATCTAAGCTGCTGGTGGAGAAGACTACATTTACATTCAAAATCTGCATTATAGAAATTCCTCCTTTTAAATTTCCCTTCCATTATAGATATTGTTTAATTTTGGGCTGTCATGCCATGCTGCTGATGACATTAAAGTGTCAAAAATACATTTATCAAGTTAATTAATCGCTTTGCTTTCAGTAGCTACCTTTGAGTTGCAAAGTGTCATGTGCTGCAGTGGGCTATGTGCCACTGAAATACACTACACAAGAAGTACATTTTTAAAGCACTTCATAATCTCTTTTTTGTGGAGTCAGAGTCAGCCCACCCAATATATAAAGGCATGCAAATGATTTTAACAGACGAGCATTGTGTTGACCAAGGCTTCCAGGGTCAAATTATCCAGAAAGATTCATACAAGTTTTTCCCTGTGATAAAATGCACATATTAGCTTAAAGATGAACAGAAGTTAAGTATGTTATTTACAGCCTGAAATACCTTTAATAGGATAATTTTTGTATGTAATCATTATTTTTCTAAGAACCCACACTGGTAAACACCTAATGCACAACAGGAGGTGGTTTTAATTTAAATGAGCAGATGCTATCATTTCTGTTTGTTAATTATGGATTTGTTCGCCAATGAAAACAGTTATCGGATCAGCATGCGTGAGCTCCTGAACCTCAGCAAAACCCCCACATTAATGAGACAGAGGCAAAAATGTAACTGCTTCAGGTCACAGTCAGCAGATGGGAACTGGCCAGATGTCTGTCTGGGGCAATGAAAGTACAGAATATACTTATATAGATGTTTTTATACTGCAGCAACCACTGAAAAGTTCAAATTCTTGTAGTAACTATAGCAATAGTTCTGAGGTTTCCCTTGGCAGTTGGGGAAAAATGAAAAACATACAAATATGAAACCTAAACTATCAGATGGCACTTACTTGGTCATAAAATGTGCTTCAAAACACAAAAATAGGATTTAAAATTAGTTATAAACTAGGTGAAAGCTGTATTGGGTAATTTTGGCAACATGAGATGCCACATGTTAGCAGATGAAAATAAAATTGTGTTTTAATTTTCGCTTAGTTTTTATTAAGCAAGACATGCTGTGAAATTTAATGTGTCTAAACAACATTTTCCAAGGAGTGTGTAACTTACATAAACAAGACCATAATATTAACTAAAAATTTGAAATTGTGCCATTTCTAATAAAGGACTAAGTTATATAGTTGCATATTAAAAGCTAAACTAGCTAATAACCCAAAAACATAGGTAATAAGTATATAGGCTTTGTTGAAAGTGTCAAGACCATTTAATCACTTGTCACTGCAAAATTGCACATACCGTACATCTCGGCAAAACAGAAGAATGTAAAATAGTCATTTTTTTAAAAAAAACTTCACAATGGCCTGTATATTCAACAAGCTATTTAAGCATGTACTTAACTTGAAGCACAAGAGTAGTTCCATTGACTTATGATCTATTCATTTGCTTAAATTTATACATGTGCTTAAGTACCTTGCTGATCTGGGGCTGATATGCAGAAATTCCCTACTACCCCATATGCAATTTGCTCATATATTGAGACAAGGAGTTTCCCTATATCCAAGTTCACAGCAAGAATATTTTGCCTTAGGAACCTAATCCAGACTTCACTGAAGTCAATGGGAATCTTTCCACTCATTTCAGTGGGCTTTGGATCAGTCCCTAATTGTTTAGAAGGTATATCTTGTAGTCAGCACAAACTCTGTGTTTTCCAGTATGTGAGTGTATTTTCTCTGGGCTGTGAACTGATAGATTGCCATTACATTTAGAGAACCAAAAAACAAAGGCATTTTCTCTCTGAAGGGGCAACCTTGCCTCAACATATGTGAGTGCAGACAATATGGGGTAGAGCAGAACCCATGAATACTCCTGGGCATCTGTATCCCCTGCAGAGGATGAAGTAAAAGTGACTCCCTGTGGCTCAGTTCAGGAGAAGAGTTTAGGACAAAGAAGAGATATTTCTACCACACAGATGTTCTTGCGCATACACACAGGCCAGGTCTACACTGCGACTTTAAATCGGTTTAATGGCCGATATACCGATTTAACGCTGTATCCGTTCACATGACGTCGTCATTAATATCGATTTTACCGCCTCCTTAAATCGATTTCGGAACTCCTCCCAAATGAGAGGAGTAGCGCTAAAAAATCGATAGTGATAACTCAGATTAGGGTTCGTGTGGAGGAAATCGACGTTATTGGCCTCCGGGCGGCATCCAGAGTGCTGCAGTGACCGCTCTGGACAGCAATCTGAACTCGGATGCAGCTGCAGGTAAACAGGAAAACCCCGCGAACTTTGAATTGCTTTCTGCTTGCCCAGCGGGGAGCTCTGATCAGCACGGCTGGCGATGCAGTCTCAAATCCAAAAAGAGCTTCAGCATGGACCGTACGGGAGATACTAGTCTGATCGCTGTATGGGGAACAAATCTGTTGTATCCGCTCCGTTACAGAACACGAAACGCCAAAGCGTTTGAATAAAAAACTGCAGGATACAGCGCTGCGTGACAAGCGTAACGGGAAGCCAGAGACTCAATGGACGCTCATGAAGGGAGGGAGGGGGTACTGAGGACCAGCTATCCACAGTCCACAGCAGTCTATGAAAATTATTTGCATTATTGCAGAGCTCCCAATGTCTGTAGGGTCAAACACAGTGTCTGGCGTGGTTCAGGGAACAGCTCCTCAGTTTATTTCCCCCTCCACAACGTGAAAAAAAGGGTAGAAATCATTCCTTGACTACTTTCTATGTCACCTATGTGTACTGAATGCTGCTGGTAGACGGACGCTACACACTGAAGAGTAGTATCTGCTCCTCCTCTCTGGTGGTAGACAGTTCTGCAGGACTGCCACCATCCAGGAGACCGCTAACTGCTTAACATCGAGGGCAACATTGCTACCGCTAGCAGTAGATAGGACAGAACGGCTAATAACAGCTTAATCATTGAAACTTGGGGCTCAAAATTTTTGCAATCACATTTGGGATTGACTCGCTTGGCAATGAGTCAATTCTCCTTATGGTATCTAAAAATAGAGTCCATTCTGCCTGGACTGTCATAGCCCGGAGGCTGCCTCCAAGTGCCTCCCCGCGACATCATTTCTCTCACTAACAAGTCTCTGTTTTTATTCTGGTATTCCTTATACTTCATGACACAAACGGGGAGGGGAAATGACACGGTAGCCCAGGAAGGTTGAGGGAGGAGGAAAGCAACGGGTGCGCTTCTTGCAGGGGCAACCCCTGTGAATACTGACACGGAGCACCTGTGCTCTTGATACACTGGATCTCTGTTACACTTGCCTATTATTCTAGCAGGACAGTGCACCACTGACCGCTCTGGTCTGCAATCCGAACTCGATGCGGATGCCGGTAACAGGAAATCCCGAGAGCTTACAGTGACATTTCCTGCTTTCACGTGTCCAGCTCTGATCACCACGGGTGGCGATGCAGTTCAAATGCAAAAGTATCTCCTGCATTGAACCTTACGGAGATAGCAGATGTTATCGCTGTATGGTGAGACAAATCTCTTTTACAGAGCTCCGTTAAAGAACAGGAAATGCAAGCCTTTGAAAATAAACTACAGGATACACAGCGGTGCGTGACAACAGTAACGGGAAGCCAGACACAAACGATGGTCATGGAGGGAGGGAGGGGTATGAGACTACAGCTACCAGTCTCCACAGCGTCTCTGAAAATATTTGCATTTTGGCTGCGCGCCCAATGTCGCAGCGTAAAACACGGTGTCTTGCGTGGTTCAGAACAGCCTCGTCATTTTTTCCCCCTCCAGCACGGTAAAAAAAAGTGAAATAAAAATTCCTTGAAGTACTGTAAATGTCACCTCTGTGTACTGAATGCTGCTGGCAGACGCGATGCTGCTTGCTGGGTGAGAGCAGTATCCGCTCCTCCTCCCCCCAGGGGTAGAACGGCTGCCCAGTGATTGCTCTGGCTGAGTGTGGCCGGGGGTTCCGGGGTGAAAATGGAATGACTCCCTTTTTCTGACAGTGAATGGTACAGAACGCTGGTAACTGTCTTCATCTTATCACCTGGGGGCTGAGCTTCATCAGACCCTTCCTCTCTGTGTAAAGAAAAGATTCTGAACTGCATGGGATGTCATAGCCATGTGCTCCTTCCCCTCATCTGATCTCAGTAACTACTCTGTGATCTTATTGCATGCATTCTCCATAACATCATGCAACAATGGGTGGGGGGCACTGCTGTGGTAGCCCAGGTAGGTGGGAAGCAACGGTTGCGTTACTTGCAGCGGCTCCTCTGTGAATACTGATGCACGGAGCAGCTGCGCTGTGCTACACTGATTTTAATACACTGTATCCTATTCTTGTCTGGACTGACTCTATTTTTATTAACCGTAAAGGGCAGGATTGACCAGTCCCAAGTGAGTTAATCCCCATTTCCTTTCAAAAATTTACACAGGGTTATTATCCGTTCTGTCCCATTTACTGGTGAGTGTAACAAAAAGAGGGAGATGGTAACAGTTTCTGCTGTTTACAGTAGTACTGTACCATCTACCACCAGGAAAGGAGCAGATTTTCAAGTAGCAATAATCACACCTCAGATTAACTTCATTGTTATGATACTGCCACTGTGCAAAGCTCTAATGCTCCTCAGTGCTGCAGATTCGCCTCTGTCAGTAGCAGCATTCAGTAAAAAGAGGGTGACATTGTAAGTACTCCCAAGGATTGCTTTATTTAACTTTCATTTTCTCGTGCTGGGTAGGGGAAGGAAACTGAATAGCTGTTCCGTGAACCATAAAAAGACACCGTGTTGTAAGCTACAGACACTGGGGCGCTAAGCCAAGAATGCAAATAGTTTTACGAGACTGCTGAGGACTGTGGGATAGCGGGAGTCCTCAGCACCCCCGTTCCGTCCTCCATGATCCCCCGCCCCTGATGCAAATGTTAATGGTCACGGGGGGTTCTGGGTAAACGTCGTCAGTCATTCCTTGCTCCGGGAAAACATCAGCAGACAGTCCTTTCGCACATTTTTTTTCTCCTGGATTGCCCTTGCAGAAAACAATAGCACGGCAGCACTACTAGAGACCGTCGGCTTTTTGTTTTTCCCGTCACCATTTGTGTACTAGATGCCGTGGAGACAGAGGCGACACTCGAGCGCTACACACCAGCATTCAATTGCTTTTGCAATGATAGCAGAGATGGTTACCAGTCGTTCTGTACCGTCTACTGCCAGAGAAAACTGGCAATGACATGACGGTTATCTCTCCTTCTCTAAACTGTCCGCTGCTATCATGAGTGCCCCTGGCTAAAATCAGCCGGGGGCGCAACGCAAAAGCAAACTTGGGATTGACTCACTGGCCACTGAGTCAATCCCTCCCTTATGCTGTCTAAAAATAGAGTCAGTCCTGACTACAAGAAGAGTCAAAGCAGCAGAGAATCCTGTGGCACCTTACAGACTAACAGACGTCTGTTAGTCTATAAGGTGCCACAGGATTCTCTGCTGCTTTTACAGATCCAGACTAACACGGCTACTCCTCTGAAGGAAGAGTCAAGTGTATTAGAAGAGCGCAGCTACTCCATGGCTGTATTAACAGGGGGTTCTCCCGCAAGAACCGCACTCATTGCTTCACTCTCTCCCAACCCTCTGCAGCTACCGTGGCAGGGCCCACCCCCATTTTTCTGTCATGCAGTCGTGAGGAATACAAGAATAAGAAACATAGACTTATTGTGACATAAACGGGGGGGGGGGGCACTTGGAGGCAGGCAGTCGTGGCTATGACAGTCCAGGCAGGACATACTCAATTTTTAGAAACCAGAAGGGAGCGATTGACTCTGCCCCAAGTGAGCCACTCCCAATTTGGGTTTCAGAACCATTGTCACAGGGGCACTCATGATAGCATCGGACACTAAACTGTGATGCACTGGCCAGGTAAACAGGAAAAAGCCTGAATCCCCGCGAACTTTTGAATTCCATTTCCTGATTGTCCACCGTGAGGGTCAGCACACACACAGGTGACCACACAGAGCTCATTTGCACTCGTCACAATGCAGTCTCCTGATATTCGAAGAAGAGCGCCAGCTTGGACCACACAGGAGGTTCTGGATCTGATCGCTATCTGGGGTGAGGACTCAGTGCTCACAGCACTGCGTTCCAAAAGACGAAATGAAAAAGTTTTTGAAAGAATTTCAAAGTCTATGGCTGATAAAGTCACAGCAGAGACTCCCTTCAGTGCCGAGTGAAACTGAAGGAACTTAGACAGGGTTACCAGAAAGCCAGAGAAGCAAACGGAAGGTCAGGCTCTGAGCCGAAAACATGCCGCTTCTATGCTGAACTACATGCAATTTTGGGGTTCAGCGCTACCAGTGCCCCACCCCTGTCCGTGGATTCAGACTTTGGGATTGAAATATCAAGTGTTTCTGAGGATGTAGCCGAGGGGAAGATGGAGACGAATTTGAGGATGAAGATGACCGTGGTGATAGCACACAGCAGTCCGTAAACCCCAACAGCCAGGATCTTTTTGAGACCCAAGAATCACAGTCCCTGCGCTCCCAAGCGAGAAGCCCAGACAGTGAAGCCATGGAAGCGACCTCCGGTAAGTGTCCCTTCATTCTGTACCAAACACGGATTAAAACAAGACGGTTTTTTTAGATCGCATTGACACCAGGGCTTTTGCTGCAGTCGCAGCCATTACTGTTACAGGAAAATTTCGTTAACATGTCTGGGGATGGAGTGAAAATCCTCCAAATTAATGTCCATGAATCGATCGTGGAGGAACTCAAAAACCCTTATGCTATATGAGAACATTTCTGGCCAAGACAGCCTTCTCCGTTCCCCCATAGTAGGTAACTTTTCAACGCCTTGCATTTTGCAAGACATTTGGTACTGCAGGCATTGAAGGCATTGCACTGAAGGCATTGCATAAACAAACGATCTGCCTCCTGCGGTGCTATTGTCAGGAGAGAGATATCATCCATTGTTACCTTGTAGAACATCAGGAATAAACAGGGGGGCAGACATGGCGATTTTGCTACTGGCCAGAGCGGGGGGATGGGAGGAGGGATAGCGACGAGTTTTCAGCGTCTGGCAAGCAGGATTCTTCCCTGCTACCAGCAACGCGATGCGGGGGGTGATGTAGGGTGATCACTAGCAGTGATCGTATATGATAGGAGCCATGCGCTGTTGGTGGATGTGAAAGAGGGGGTTTGGGCTTTGCAGGTTCCTCTTAACAGGAGCAAGGCATCATATAGATCACTGTGTATATGAACGGCGGAGAAGTCAAAATTTTAAAGCCTCACTTACCATCGCCGCGTGGACGTACGTTGGCCGTACCTGCGTCTGTGTGTGTGCCACACCAGTCACACAGACACTGAATATTTAAACGATACAAAATGCGACCTTGTATAGAGATCACATGTGCTCTGTAAGGTGGATAGTGTTCTATGTGAAAGAGTACTATCATTGCTCTGTAAAAGGTATCTTTCCACATACTTATCACCCTGGTTTGCCTTCCCCATGCAGCTGCACATTTCTCAGAAGTCCCTATGCCATCACGAGGGGTGTGCTGTGATACGGCGGAGGAAGAAGAAGACGCGAGATGAAATGTTCACAGAAATTATTGAAGTAACACGCAATGAGAGGGATAAACAGAATGATTGGAAGGATGTGGTAGCAAAGTACAGGAAAGATGCCAGTGAACGATCTGAGAGGGCTAGGCAGGAAGACCAGCGTTGGAGAGAAGAAACGCTGGATCTGCTGCGTTCTCAAACTGAAATCCTCCAACGCATGGTGGAGCTTCAGGAAGAGCAGCACAGTAGCAGAGTGCCACTGCAGCCCCTGTATAACCTCCCTGCAAGCCCACGTCCCATATCTCCCTCACCCAGACGTGTAAGAACGCGTGGGGAAGGCTTTCTGCACCCGCCTACTCCTCCACACCCCTGCAGAGTTCAAGGAAAAGGCTGTAATTACGCTACAATGTGCTTAGTAGCCTTCCCTTCCCCTCCTTCCAAAGCACAGCAGTCAGGGACACCTTCCTAATTCTCTGCCTTTTTTTATAGTTCCTTTGTAATACAGAATACATCGAAAGGGGGAGGGTGGGTTGCTTACAGGGAAATCTAGTAAGGAAAAACTCATGATTTTTAACAGATGCATAATTACTTTTAATGAATAATAAATGATTTTTAAACGATACAGAATTTATTTCCTTCGCCAACCTGTAATGAAAAAGGGGGAGGGTGGGTTGCTTACACTGAATAAGTCCATCAAGTGCGGAGGGTTCATCAGGGGAAGCAAAACAGTCACACCGTACCCTGGGCCGTGCTGAAACTCGTTTTCAAGGCTTCTCTGATGCGCAGCGCCTCCAGGTGTGCTCTTCTAATCGCCCTGGTCTCTGGCTGCTCGTACTCAGCGGCCAGGTGATTTGCCTCAGCCTCCCACCCAGCCATAAATGTCTCCCCTTAGTCTCACAAAGATTGTGGAGCACACAGCAAGCAGCAATAGCAAGCGGGACATTGGTTTGGCTGAGGTCTGAGCGAGTAAGTAATGATCGCCAGCGACCCTTTAAACGGCCAAATGCACATTCTACCACCCATCCGGCACTTGCTCAGCCTGTAGTTGAACAGCTCCTGACCACTGTCCAGGCTGCCAGTGTATGGCTTCAGGCTGCCAGTGTAATGGCTTCATGACCATGGCACAAGGGGTAGGCTGGGTCCCCCAGGATAACTATAGGCATTGATCCCACGGTTATTTTTGGTCTGGGAAGTAATCCTTGCTGCAGCCGTTTTAACAGACTAGTGTTCCTGAGAGCGAGCGTCATGAACTCCTGGCCATCCACGTGGATGGTGGGGAACGTCCCTTGTGGTCACCAGTGCTTCAGCACCATTAAAAGTACCCTTGCGGTTCACGTACTGGGTACCCTGGTGTTCTGGGGCAAGATAGGGATATGGGTTCATCTATGGCCCACCACAGTTCGGAAACCATTGCAGCAAAGCCATCCACTATGACCTGCATGTTTCCAGAGTCACAACCTTTCGTAGCGCAGCTTAACGATTGCTTGGCTACTTGCATCACTGCAGCCCCCCACAGTAGATTTGCCACTCCAAATTGATTCCCGACTGACCGTAGCTGTCTGGCCTTGCAAGCTTCAGAGGGCTATTGCCACTCGCTTCTCCACTGTGGAGGGCTGCTCTCATATTTGTATTACGGCGTTTCAGGGCAGGGAAAAGCTCGTCACAAAGTTCTAAGAAAGTGCTCTTACGCATGCGAAAGTTCGCGCCACTGCGATCGTTCCCACACCGTCAAAACAATGCGGTCCACCAGTCTGTGCTTGTTTCCCATGCCCAAATCCGGCGTTCAATGGGTAGTAGAGCCCGTTATAGCAGCTTACTCCAAACGCTGGCCAGCGGTTATGGGAGAATTCTGCCTCCATCTCGATCGCTGTCCTCGCCGCTCAGCAATACTGCCTTCCTCCTCTCCTCCTGCTTTGCAGTTCATTGTTCAGTAGTCAGCACGAGAGTACGTGAGGTGTTGACAACGTCAGAGATACGTTTGTGATCTTCAGGGTCCATGATTGCTGTGCTATGGCGTTTGCTCAATGCACTCCGCGAAAAACGCGCCAAAGGTTGTCTGCTGCCCTCACAAAGGGAGGGTGAGGCTGTACCAGCACCACCCGGGGCAATGTTTTTCATGGCCCATCAGGCACTGTGCTCTCAACACGGAAGTGGGAACTATGGGATAGCTGAGGAACAGCTACCCACAGTGCACCGCTCCTGAAATCGATGGTAGCCTTGGACCATGGACACAAGCAATCGATTTTGTGATCGCATTGTGGACGCGCAAAACCGATTTTATAACATCGGTTTCGTAATATCGGTTTAAACTACGTCGAAATAATCGTGCAGTGTAGACATAGCCACAGGCAGAGAGACGAGGGGAGCAGACTACCTACAACACCATGGCTCAGGGAGTATTTCATTTCCCTTCCCTAGCCCTCATGTATTATCTCTCCAGAGCATATCTTGGTTACATAAGAGGTGTAACATGGACAGGATATGGGCCTGCATGTTGTATGTCAGAGAGACTTCAAAACAAGCACACAGCTAGGTCCTCTGATGCTTATCCCTCTGATACACTCAATACACTATTATGTCTAGAACATCCACTGCTCACTCGTTAAAATGTTGGAAAGAAAGCTAAAGGTTATTCCAGCATAGACCACAAGAGAACTCCTGTTCCATATTTTGAGTGAACAATAGAAATCTGCACCTGCACAGGTTTCTGCCAAAACTGGTCTCACACAAGGGTTGATCTTGATTAAATGCATTAGGCAGGGAAAAGTGGATTTCTATACATCTCATTGTACTTGTTTTATAGGTTACGCTCATGGGTGGAATATCAGTTTTGTGCAGGACACAGGAGGAAAATCATACTGAGTCTCAGATCTGCTTTTGACTGCAATAGATTCAGCAAAAACTTTGGCCAGGACTTCTTTTGGACTTCAGTAAAACTCTATTACAGGAGTTTCCATATGTTTAAAGGAACTGTCTGAGAGTTTGTGTACATTATAAATCCCATTCTGAACAGATTTTGCCTGCAGTTGTGAAGCGGCAACATTTTTTCAGCAATTCTGGCTTAAGTCATAAAATTCTATCCTGGAGCGATGAAATTAGAAAAATATTTTACGAAACTAGAATATGAGTCACGTATTTGCAATCTCTTTCCCTTTTGTGAAAGAAGTTTTCTGTCACAGCTGCAAAGCGCATAATGGTTGCCTCCAAAATGTGGAAAATAAATCACAGCCTTGCTACAGATTTGGTAACATAAGGAAAACAGGGCAGTTTCCATGTCGATGCATAAATCACACACACACACACACACACACATAAACACACACTAAAGTGTGCACTTAATTTCTTGATTTTGCACTTTGCCTTGATTCATCATTTTGCAAATGGTCTGAAGCCTGATTGTGAGGAGCACCTTACACTGGCTTGTGAGACGTTATGGGTACAAAAAGTCTCATCAGTGGGAGTAAGAGGCTCAATATTTGACCCAAGGGCCAAATTTACCATTGGCCTTCACCTTATATCATTATTTGTATCAGGAAATAGTGAGTACAAATAATGACACCAGGTGATTTGGTTGTGTTCTATACTCACTCTGCGCAGGCATATAAGCCTACACATGTTTCAGGGCAATGGTGAATCAGGTCAAAAGCAAGTAATAAGAGGTAACTAAAAGAACATAGTGTGTAAGGGTTGGTCTACACTGGGAGGGGATCGATCTAAGGTACGCGTAGCTGCAGTCGAAGTATCTTAGATGGATTTACCTTTCATCCTCACGGCGCGGGATTGACGTCCACGGCTCCCCCTGTTGATTCCACTACCTCCGTTCGCACTGGTGGAGTTCCTAAGTTGACGGGAGCGCTTTCAGGGATCGATATATTGTGTCTAGATGAGACGTAATATATCGATCTCTGAGAAATCAATCGCTACCCGCCGATACGGCGGGTAGTCTAGACGTACCCTAAGGCATTTACCCTCAGGTATTGTTTTAGATGAATTGAGACAGTGGTCTCAGCCTGTTCCTAATGAACAGAATGTCTACATCACAAAAACTATTGCCACAGATGGCACATTAGTTGTCAGATGTAACAAAATGGTTGAGGACTGGTGACCCTGAAGAATGAACTCTTCTCTCATCCCTAGGGTTTATTCATCCAAATAATGGTTAAGGTGCATTGGCAAGATGGTATGAGAATGCTGTACATTGTTGCTTCTTGTACTGTATCTTTCTATAGATAAACAGAGAACTTTACCCTCCAGTACTGTCAAATTGACATTATGGACCCATAACACTGTTATATTTCCATGTTTTAAAATGACCTAGCAATATTCAACCAGGAACAACCCAAAGCACATAACAAACTGATATGCAAGTTTATTATATATATATATTATATAGAATTATTTCACTTACCACTGAAATGCGGCCACCTCCAAGATGAAACATGGTAACTGTTTCATTTCATTTCATTTCAGATGAAATAACAGGACAGTTTTAAAGCAGGGTGAGTGAGATTACTCAAATTGAAATTTGGCCAAGGCAAAGTAAGTCCTGTGAAAACTGAAATGGGGTCTAACCTTCATGAACTTGCTTAGTTTTTTTTTAATCCTGTTATAGTTTTGTCCTTCACAACATCCTCTGGTAATGAGTTCCACAAGTTGACTGTGTGTTGTGTGAAGAAATATTTTCTTTTGTTTGTTTTTAACCTTCTGCCTATTAATTTCATTTGGTGACCCCTAGTTTTTGTGTTACGAGAAGGAGTAAAAAACACTTCCTTATTTACTTTCTCCACACTATTCATGATTTTATAGATCTCTATCATATCTCACCTTAGTCATTTCTTTTCCAAGCTGAAAAGTCACAGTTTTATTAATCTCTCCTTATATGGGAGCTGTTCCATGCCCCTAATCATTTTTGTTGTCCTTTTCTGTATATTTTCCAATTTCAATATATCTTTTTTGAGATGAAGCAACCAGATCTGCATACAGTATTAAAGTATTCATGGGCCTACCATGGGTTTATATAGAAGCAATATGATATTTTCTGTCTTATTATCTATCCCTTTCTTAGTGATTCCCAATATTCTGTTAGCTTTTTTTGACTACTGTTGCACATTGAGTGGGTGTTTTCAGAGAACTATCCACAATGACTCCAAGATCTCTTTCTTGAGTGGTAACAGCTAATTTAGAGCCTATCGTTTTATATGTATAGTTGGGATTATGTTTTCCAATGTACATTACTTTTCATTTATCAACACTGAATTTCATCTGCCATTTTGTTGCCCAGTCATCTAATTTTGTGAGATCCCTTTGTAATTCTTAACAGCCACCTTTGGACTTAACTATCTTAAGTAGTTTTGTATCATCTGCAAATTTTGTCATCTCACTGTTTACCCCTTTTTCCAGATCATTTATGAACACATTGAACAGAACTGGTCCAAGAAAAAAACATTGGAGAACACCATTATTTACCTCTCTCCATTCCAAAAACTGAACATTTATTTCTACCCTTTGTTTCCTATCTTTTAACCAGTTACTGATCCATGAGGGAACCTCCCCTATTATCCCATGATAGATTACTTTGCTTAAGAGCCTTTGCTGAAGGACCCTCAGATTATATCAAGATGTTGATTTATTATAGTAGAGTGCTACTTACTGCTGAATAACAACTTCTTTCAGGGCCTTGTTTTTTGGTTGGCGGATTATTATCTAAGTAAAAAGACCTTGTGACCTTGCTTTAAGTGTGTGACCTGATGTGGTCTTAGACCAAGGTAGTATTGCTGCATTTCTAAGATAAATCATTATCCACACAGATGATACATTCTCTACAACATCATCTTGCTGTTTCTGGCTTTACAAAATTCATGTTATGACAAATTAGTTTAATTTCACATTGCTTTGATTTTCGAGAAAACAAAGTACAGATTTATCTCAAAGGGCAATTGTCTGTTCCTGGCTTTCCATACTAGCTGAAATTTTATGAGACCTATAGCCCAGAAGAGAAAACTGTACTGTACTCCCAAAACAGCAGCTACCAATCTTCTCTTTCTCAGCTATTGCCCTTGCATATTGTCTAGAATCTTTCTTAAAAAGTAATGGAGTTAATGTATCTTTAAAATAGTGCACTAGACTAAAGTCCTGATTCTGTCACTCACATTGGATACTACCTTACTCCACAAGAAGTTCAATTGATTTGAAGCAGATAATACCTAAAGGGTGGCAGAATTGGGCCCTGTATGAATCAGAGCACATTAAGGTCAGATCTTCAGGTCTGAACCTAGTGTCTTTAAGCCAACTTTAGGCAGGGGTGAAAGTAACCTACAGGACTTACCAGTATT
Organism: Chelonoidis abingdonii; assembly: GCF_003597395.2. Classification (NCBI taxonomy): domain Eukaryota; kingdom Metazoa; phylum Chordata; order Testudines; family Testudinidae; genus Chelonoidis; species Chelonoidis abingdonii. Next base: position 331,827,762 of record NC_133769.1, read on the forward strand.
GCTGGAGTCTGAGGGGGGCGTGGCCTCATCCATCTGGCTGCCGGAGCTGAGGCCAAGATTCAAAGGGCTCTGAGCTGCCCGCAAGCGCGGGGAGCTCTGAGCCCTTTAAATCCCAGCTGTGGCAGGGATTCAAAGGGCTCTGGGTTGCCCGCAGCGGTGGGGAGCTCTGAGCCCTTTAAATCTCAGCTGCAGCCAGGATTCAAAGGGCTCTGGGCTGCCCGCAGCCGCGGGGGAGCTTTGAGCCCTTTAAATCCCAGCCCTGACCAGGCCGCCAGAGCTACAGCTGGGATTCAAAGAGCTCTGGGCTGCCTTCAGCAATGAGGAGCTCTGAGCCCTTTAAATCCCAGCCGCGGCAGGGATTGAAAGGGCTTTGGGCTACCTGCAGCCGCAGGAAGTTCTGAGCCCTTTAAATCCCAGCCCTGACCCGGCCGCCAGAGCTGCGGCCGGGATTTGAAGGGCTCTGGGCTGCCCGCATTGGCGGGCAGCCCACAGCCCTTTCAATTCCCGCCGTGGAAGTCGATGCAGTCCAGCACGGTGTACTGGCTCTTACCGGTATGCCGTACCCGACCGTACCAGCTTACTTTCACCTCTGACTTTAGGCACCCCTGATTCTGGAGCTGCCAGGCACTAATCCAGTCCAGTCTAGTCTGCCACTTACAGCAGCTTACAGTCCAGTGGAATTTGGCTCCAAGTGTTATTTAGAATAAATAACAAATACCAAATTACTGACTTTAAATTCTTATAGGCCAGATCCTGACCTCCATTGTAGATACTTTGTACCAGTTGGCTCCTTGAGGATCACCCCCAAGTGGCATAGGGAGTTGAAGAGAAGTCTCATCCAGCTTATTCTTACTAATGATCTAACCTACTGCAGACATTGAGAGGCATTTGATTGGACTCTCAGGGCTGGTTAGAATGCAGCTATAAAATGGAATGTCTCCAGCACTCTAAAAAGAGTTCAGACCATATATTGTCCCTGGCTCTGCTCCATAATGTACACATTGAGTAGGAGGAGCAAAACCCTAAGGCATCCTAAAAGACAGAGTCTTTGGGGCAAAAGAGAAATTGCCCAGAATTACTCTTTGGGACCTCTTCAAGAAAAAAGAGAGAGCACCACTGAAGGGTAGCTAGATCCACGCCAAGCAGAGAGGACAGGAATGTCCCCAACACCTCATTATCAAAGCTATCAGAGAGAGAGATAACTCTAATAATATCAGCATGGACAACTGGGATGAAATCCTTGCCCCACTGAAGTCAATGAGAAAGCTCCCATTGACTTAATTGGACAAAGATTTCAACCCATGTCATCCAGACTGAAGATAAGGGGCAAAGAAAATCAGAGGCATAAAGACACTCTGAGAGTTATCTCACCATAACCCTTCCCAGAATCTTATCATGTGCACCATACGTTGAACTTCCATCTGGGTCAGTGAGAGCTCCTCAGGCAGAACATCAGCAGATAGCCTGTGGCCGACAGAAGAAACATGCAAGGAACAGTTAAATATTTTTAAAGGAAAAACGTCTTTTAGAGAAGTATTTAACTGTGTAATTCTAAGCAGACTTCATTCGGAGCACTAATTCACACAAGCTGTTTGACTGTTGTTTTTTCATAAAATTTGTCATGGAGAATTACAGAAGATTATCAATAAACAGCAAATCAAAACAGTAAATGTTGATGCTATCCAGCTCCACTGAAACAAAACAAACTTAACTCATCAAGGACTCTAATGACACTAGGGAGGAACATTTTGGCCCATGTGTCCCAGAAATAACGTGATCTCCTGTATCTTGTACCCATGGCTGTGAGGATTCAGTACACAACCAGTCCATTCCTGTATACAGCAAAAGGCACTGAGATAGATACTTTCTGAACTGAATACACAACCCATTTTTTTGATGTAGCCACCACACAATAATTGCCTTTATATTAACAAAAAAAAACACAAAAAAAAGCAAAAAACCATCTTACAAAGAATACATGTAATTATGCCTAAGGCTAAGATTTTGCCATGATTATGTTAAGTCAGTGACAGACAGGTTACGGGCAATAAAGAAAAATTCACAGAAGCCTACAACTTTAGGGGGAACAGATAGCTCAGTGGTTTGGACACGGGCCTGCTAAACTCAGGGTTTTGAGTTCAATCCTTGAGGGGTCCATTTGGGGAACTGGAATAAAAATCATTTTGGGGATTGGTCCTGCTTTAAGCAGGGAGTTGGACTAGATGACCTCCTGAGGTCCCTTCCAACCCTGATATTCCATGACCTGTCCCTAACTTTTGCTAAAAATGAGAAGGAGCTGGGCAGCTGTGGGGTGACTGGGAGTTCCAGGGGCTAGCTAAAGTCCCCCTGCAGTGGCCAGGGGCTGCAGGGATCCTACCACACCCCACAGGCAGGCTGCAGAGATCCCCCTGCCTAACCCTGAGCAGTGGGGACCTGGTGGAGATCCCTCCTCCCTGCACACCGCGCAGGGCGCTCCAGCCCCAGCATGCCCAAGCGCTGCCTGGGGCGGCATGCCACTTGGGGCCTCTCGGTTGCCGGAGGGCGGCAGCAGCTCCGGTGGACCTCCCGCAGGCATCCCTTGAAGGTCCACTGGTCCCGCAGCTGTGGAACATCCACAGGCACGCCTGCGGGAGGTCCACCAGAGCCGCAGGACTAGAGGACGCTCTGCAGCCACGTCTGCAGGAGGTCCACCGGAGCCATGGGACCGGCAAGCGGCAGAGCGCCCCCCGTGGCATGCCACCGTGCTTGGGGTGGCAAAATGGCTAGAGCCAGCCCTGCACAGCAGCAGGGATCTACGAGGGTCCTCCTGTTACCTGTGGCAGTGGGGAGATGTGGGGATCCCCCATCCACCCACAGCAATGGGGAGCTGTGGTATTCCCCTGCCCTCCTGAAGTGACAGGGAGCTGCAGGGGTCCCTGTGCCACCCTTGGCAGCTCAGAGCTTGGGGGCCCTGCTGCCTCAGGCAGCGGGGATACCTCACAGCTCCCTGCCACTGCGGGAGGCAGCGGGACCCTGCAGCTCCGAGATGAGGGGGCTGAAGTCACAGAGGTCTTTGGAAGTCATGGATTATGTGAATTCCACAACCTCCATGACAAAATAGTAGCTTTAATTATGCTGCCTTATGGGGAAGGAAGAAGAGAAAGATTTTGTGTTTCATTTTAAAGTCACACAAGGTGCTCACACATTATGGTGATGGATATGGTGCTGCAAAAGAACTGACATAATCAATTTTCCATCTCTTCTGGATAAAACGTACCAGTACAACGTACAATATTAACCAACCTTACACTCAAAGCAGATCTCTCCTTTCCTGCATGCAGATCACAAGGAGTTTACAACTAAAAAGGCCAAAGCCATGTCTCACCTCCCTCAGCAAAGCATAACAATCTTTTGTTTGCTGTCTATGTCAACTATTAATTTCAGAAGTCAATGATACTTTGAAAGATCTGTATTCCATGTTGGAGAAAAGGTTGGAGGTCTAATCTTTCTCCATCTATTAGGAATTTGCTTCCTTCCAATAAAACTTTCAAGGAATTCACAGTGTCAATGCCCAGAATGCTAGGGAAGGGTCCTTGTTCAGATGCTTTTCAGGAAATCATGCTAACTAATGTATTATATTCCAGAAATTTGATATCTTGGAGCAGAACCAAAACTGGTGATAAAACACTGTATTGTCCTTTCTCAGTGTCTTTATTGACCTGGGGAGGATTTAAAGTTCCTCAACAAATAAGGAGTGATGTAAAAGTCTCAACTGCCACTCTCTCTTTCATTGGAGCTGTTCCACTTTGTATAGATAATAAAATATTCATTGTCTCTCTGTTTCTGGCTCAGTAAATATTTAATTATTTATACAAAGTGGAATAGCTCCAGCAACAGAGATTGACTCTATAGCTTGGTGGTTAAGGCACTTGCCTGAGAGATGTAGGTTTAAGTCCTTGCTCTTATATTAGGTAGAGTAGGCACTTGAAACTGGGTCTCGCAGGTCAGTCCCCTAATCCAGGAGCTATTTTGGTGTGAGTGTCTGTCTCACTTTCTCATTCAATAACATTTTCGAAAGCTCTCAGTTTTGTTCTGTTGTGGAATGAAAACAAATGTTGTTAACTTCCATTTTTTTCCACAAAATGTAATTCTTGTATTCAGGCCAGCCCTATAGTTCACCTCTGAATTCAATAAGCATATAGGCTATGTTTACCATGGAGCGAGCTAGAGGTGTGATTCCCAGCTTGTGCCGACATACTCACATGAGCATTCATAATGCTAGTGTTCCAAAAATAGTAGTGAAGTCAGAGCATCAACAACACAAGCTAGCCAAGCTGAGTGTGTACCCATGGCTTTGTACTCAGCATGGCTAGCCCATGCTACAGTTCACTGCTACCCCAGCTACACTACTATTTTTAATGCACTACTTCAATGCAAGCTAGCATGAGTATGTCTACATGAGCTGGGCATCATAACCGCCCTACAGCTCCAAGGGATCTGTACCATTGTCTGAAACCACTGCCTCAAATTCCTCTCTTCTAATGCCATCCTGTGTCTCCTTCAGTCAGGTTTCTTCCTGGTTCACTCCACTGCAATGGAACTCACAAGGGGTATCTCTTTCTGGCTAGATCTCAGAGACACTACTCCAGTCTCAGTCTCCTTGACCTCTTTGATACTTTGACAGTCAAACTCAAAATCTCCTTTTTGAAATCTTTTCCTCCTTTGTCTTTTGTGATACAGTTCTCTTATAATTCTCCTCCTATCTCCCAGGTCATTCCCTAGGCATCTCTTCTAGTGGGTCACCCTCTACTTTTCTCCAATTCTCTGTAAGGATCCATAGGTCTCTGTCCTTGGCTTCCTCTTCTTGCTCTACATTCTCTCCCTAGCTAATATAATCCCTTTCACATGGTTTTAGCTATTATCTTTAAACTGATGATTCACTAGTCTCCATCTCCACTTTGGACTTGTGTCCATCCACCTAAACCTGTATTTCAGCCTCTCTCTCTCTGATATCTCCCTTTAAATCTCTATCTGTCATGGCCAAAACTGAACTACTTATGTATTTGTTCCCAAACCTCCCCAGGCTTCTTTCCTCTGTCATTATTAACACCATCCTCCTTCCAGACAGTCAGGCTCATAAACTAGGGATCATTTTGGGCTCTTTGTAACTCCCTATGGATGATGCGTGGCTGGGAAGAGCTGGATGGCTTTGCATTCCAGCTCCTCTACCCCCAGTCTGCCCTGGACATATTCTCTATGTTGGGAGAAGGAAGCATAGGAGTTGGCTACACCACCCAAGGAGGCATTGGATTTAGGCCACAAAGGTACTTATGCATTGTGATGCTCAGCATCTAGACGGCTAATTTTTAGGCGCCTAGAAGATTAATGGAATGTCATTGGGATCCACAAAACCTGAGTTAAGCTTCTTCACTCCCTATACAATGGATGGTGAGAGTTAGGCACCTGAGAATAAGATCTGCAGAAGCCAGCATGCTAGGCAGGATGCAGCCTAAGCCAGCCAATGACAAATGTTGACCAGAGGGATGTGTGCTAAATTCTGCCCTTCTCACGGAGCTAGATACTTAGGTCTGGGTGCTGGACAATAGATTGATTCTAACTGTTTCTCTTCCCCAATTAAAATTTAACTTTTCAATTACGTAATTAAAGTGGAACAGTTTCAACAGGAGAAATGGAGAAAGACTCCTATCAAAATATCCCACCCTCCAATGATGAGGGAACTCACCTGATAGGCAGCAGATGCCTGTTCAAATCCCTTCTTCTCAGCAGGCGGAGAGGGGACATGAGCAATGGATGTCTTACATCCCAGGTGAGTACCCTAACAACTGGCCTTGAGTTTATAAGGGAGGATGTTTTCCCCCTCCTACCCTTCCCCCCCCGTTTTGTGTGGAGTTAGATGCTCTCTGAGGCCAACCAGCAGATTGGGCTCCACTGGAGACACAAATAGTCCTCCACCTATCTTCCCCAGTTCTTGGATCACATTGAGGCTTAGGTGGGATATAGACATCCAGGTGCCTAGAGTGAGATTGCAGTTCTGATGCTCAGAAGTAGACACTTAGGGAACTTTTACAGAAGAAATTTAGGTGCCAAGAGAGTTTAGGTAGCAGCTGAGTGAGGGTTTTGTGGATTTCAATGGTACCTAAAACTGAGACTTAGGAACCTAGATCTAGGTGTAGGTGCCTAAGTCCTTTTGTGGATCTGGGCCTTGAAGTCAGATTCTGGTTCCTTTGTGTCATGTTACCTTTATGTTTTTAAAATCCTTCATGTTGTCAATCAATAAAATAATAGCATACCACACAGGAATATCAGGAACCATAAAAACATTCTTCAAATGTTGTAGTGGGCCGATTGTGGCAATTACTTATACAACAATCCAATCTTCTTCCATATAACCAACAATAAGAGCATCAAAGGTAGCGGTTACAGCAGGTTCTTTTACAAAAGGCCTCTTCCGAATGTCAGCTGTCACTTCCCAGTGGGAAAGAGCTAAAAAAAATTCAAGAAAAGAAAAGCAGATATGGGAAAGCTACAGATATTCACCTCAGGAGCCCCATTACATTATGTAGCTTTATAATGTATCGTTTTATTGTGCGTGTGTGTATTTAAAATTTATCACAAAAGACAATCTTTTGCATTGCAGGAGTTGTCCTTTAAAAAATTTACAACTTTGCCTTTTCAATGAGATAAAATCAAGATGGTTGTTGCAGTATTCTCTCTGCTTATACTCAAGTGTACGGCAGGGGACTTGGACCCCTGACTGAGAAACCGATGGTGTAGCAGACACCACAAATACTGCAGCAACATGATTTACTGGAGAAAGTAGTTAAGGACATTGAGGTCAATGGTAATTGGGACAAAATACAACATGGTTTTACAAAAGGTAGATCATGCCAAACCAAGCTGATCTCCTTCTTTGAGAAGGT